>NC_046658.1:152307915-152318985 GCF_010883055.1 Belonocnema kinseyi
CGCTCTGAACTCGTTTTTTCCATTTTTCTTAACGAACAATTTTTTTTTCAATTGGTTATAAAAATACGTAAACTCAGAAGATGTGGACTGTGACTGCACCATGTATCTAGCCGGGAGTGGTGCTGACTGAAAACAGATGATTTGGGGCGATTCGCGCGCCATCTGTTGGTCATTCTAAGGACTTATTGAACTACCCTCGTATCTCGGGTGGCGAAACATGGAAGCTTAAGAATCCCATATAAATAGTATTGAGAACACAAACGCCCTCTATGTCGGTCTGCCCGTCCATCCGTAAACACGATAACTCTCGAAAAAAATGAACGGATAAATTCGATCTTTGGCACACTTTTTTTAGATCATAAAAGAAAAGAACAATTTCATGTACTTCTATTCATACTAATCAGAAAGCCAAACAAATTATCCTCACGCCTTTTTAAATAAAATTAAAATTTTCCGATTTATGGCATTTATAGGATGTAAAAAACCAATTGAAAATCAAAATTTTAAGCCAAACAACGCATGATATGAAAATAAGTTGAAAGAAGAAAACCATGGTTTTCGAAATCCCCACTGGATGATTATAAAAATTTTTTGGATTTTCTTGAAAAATCGAAAATTCAAATTTTGATCGCACCACAAATGATGAGAAATAAAAAAATTCAATTTTGTAGTCAAACTATGCAAGATACGGAAAAAGGTGAATGAACCGAAACTGTCATCCCGATAAAGATCTACAAATTTGTGAATAATAACTTCCTCATAGGAAGCGTAACGAAAAAAATTAATTTAAAAAATTGTTCACCCCAAAAAGAGCTACAAATTTGTTATGAATCACTTTTTAATAGCATACGTAATTTTGGTTTTAATCATAAAAATTACATTAAAAATAAAAAAAAAGATGTGTGGAAAAACGACAAAAGTTGCGAAAACAAATTCATAAAAAAAGTTGTTGGCCCAGAAAATAGATACAAATTTGTAATAATTTAATACATTCGGATCATTTAAGATTGTTAAAATCTCAGTGTTGTCCGAAATTTGACATCACAACATGCAAATTTACAACCAATCGATGCAAAATATGCAAAAAATATCAAAGAGAAATTATAGCTTTTGAAAAATCCCTCAAAATGTATTTTAGACATTTTCAAATAGGAGTCGTTACTTTATTTTTATTCATCTGAAGTAATATGCAAAAAATCGAAAATTCCAATTTTACGCCAAAAGCCGCGAGACATGTAAAAAATCTAGAAGGAGACTTGTTGTATATTTTGTTTTATCCATAAAAATAATATTAAAACAAAAATCCTTCTTTTAGCATAAAAACGCGCGGTGTGATCTGATAAAGATGTTTTTGATAAAGTTTTATTCATGCATTCCAAAGGCAAAAAGTAAAAATCCGATCGCAAAGCGATCGTCTTTCTCGCGTCTTTTAGCGTAATATCGCTCGGAAACTTTTTGTCGTATTTTGCGTACTTTAGTTAAAAATTTAAATGTTGTGGTGTCAAATTTCAGAAAATTCTAATGCTTGCTCAATAAGAAAAGATGAGAATATAATAAATTATTACAAATTTAAATCTTTTTTTGGGTTAACAACTTTTTCCTATCAATCAGTTTTCATAACTTTTGTCGTTTTCCACAAATTTTCCTATCAAGCAGTGATTTGAATTAAATTTGTAGATCTTTTTTAGGTAAAAAATGTTTGTTAAATCTTTTTTGCGTAACATTTGTCATTCGTCCACAATTCTTTAATTCTTTTATTATCAATTTTATTATTGATGAAAAAAACAAAAACTACGTGTCCTATGCTATAACTCTAATAATTTGCTTTTGTCGAATTTTTGGATTTATATCAGAAAATGAGAGTAAATCCCGAATCAGCCGAAAGTGAGGCTGTAAACGCGCTGTTTAGGAGATATGTTCTGTGGGTGAACTGTAGCTTGAAAGAAGCGCCATCCAATCCCTCAAGCTTGGAGTCATCCCTCTGAAAAAAAATCGATAGAGGATTCAAGCAGACACGTAGGCATCTGGAGCGAATCACGAGAGAAGTAAGTCTTCACTAAACGAATCCTGCCCCCACTTCGATATGGATGGGATCAGTAGAGGATGGAAATACTTCCAGTTCTGATGAATCTTTTGGAAAAAAAACTTTACTGGATGACGCACTCGTTCTGTCTAAATATTGTTTATCACAAATGTGTAGATCTTTTTCTGGATAAGCTATTTATTTTTCAGGTTATTTTCACGACTAAAACAACCACGGCGCATCCTATCAAAAAAATGGTCATAGAAAATTTTTTGATCTCTTTTCACTGAATACATTTTGCCTCATATATTCTCGCAGCCAGTATCGTTTCTACCCAAATTTTATTTTAAAAAGTCACGTTTTTCATTCCTTTACTTTTTTCCATCTAACGCTTTGTTTGGGTTCAAACGTTTCTTTTCGTTTGGTATTTTGAATTTCGAAAATGCTATCACTTTAGCAATTTTCATTTTATCAAAAAAGAAGGTTTTTAAGGCACCTATGGCTTTGACGATCACATTCTCATTACGAAACTCACGATTCGCGCTCTACAATTTGCATCCAATCGGAAAACTTCACCAACATAGTTAGCAAATCGCCTTCAGATATACTAAAGATCAACACTTCAAACTTATGGATATCTTAAATAATTAAATAATTCGGAATTCTTTTTGCCGTGTAATGTTTGTCTAATCGAAAAACAACAATTTCTAAAATTTAAAGAAAATTTTTTCTAAATTTTGAATATGCCCTAAATCTTTTTGATTTTTTTGAAAATTTCAGCTGAACTAACTTATCCTTCATTTTGGGAAATTTAAGAAGTGTATAAAGGCTGACTCAAATGGACAAATCCTTTAAAAGTTAGCGTGGCTACAATATTCAGGTAACCATACATATAGACATGCTGACATACAGACAGACATATAGGCAGACATATAGAGAGACAGATACCAACGAAACGTTGTGATTTTTAGACTCTGTGAGTGCCGAAACGTAAAGATCCGTTAAAAACCAGAGAAAGAAAATTTGGACGAATACATTGCATTCTCGTGAATGAGAATGTAAAAATATTACTTCTGTGTAATGCTGAATTATAATTAAACGTGTGCCACGGCACATTTTTGTGCGGACGGCCACATATTCTTGGTAATGCAGCTTGTTTTGGCGTCATCTGTCACACAACTAAAGCTATCATTTTTTTCAAGTTTGCCTCATTCTATGTAGACTTAACCCGACAGTGAGCGCGCATTGATCATTTTGACCGACAGTTTTGTGTGTACCGTTACGAGCCAAATAACGACTGTATTTTTGACAAATTTTTCACCTTCACGTAAACATCTCCAAAAAATTGAAAATTTAATATAATCGCCAAATTAATTAAATCCTGAATTTATCATGTGCCGAATAGCCCAAGTTATATTCCCAAACACATAATAATTTTGAAATAATCCCTAAGAACTCGACCAATTTTTTATCTGAACAGATCCGAAGAGTCTTCATGTAAACGACTCATAAAATTAAAAATACATAATCCACCATCAAAAAACTCCAAGTGTAAATTTTCCAGCCACATAATAATAATAACCAACCCCAGAAAAACAAAGAAACAATCCTCAAATTGCGAGACCACTAACGTAACTCCAGCTGGCGCGCCTAATCTCAGGTTGAGTTATATTCTCCATGCTTGTGTAAATAAAGCATGAATTCCCGATTATATCCTTCTATGTATTCTTTCTTCATTGTTCTAATGGAGTTGTGAATTCTTGTTTCAAATATGAACGCCAGAATGATCCTTTGCTATCCTTCTATACAATTTCTTGATCGTTTGATTCTATTTCCCTAGGAGCATTTAGAGGAGCGATATTAAGGTTAATGCCGTAAGAGTGACAGAGATAGTATTGAAGCACTCTTAGTGCCGCATTGTACCTTTGGATGTAGGTCGTTCCCGCATAAGTGGGACATCTAGATAGTATGTGTAACAGTTTCTCGGGGTGTACATGGCACGCCCTGCAACTGTCATCGGGAATGTCTTGCCGCAAAATGTGGCGTCGGTATGTTAAGGTGGACATGACACCGTCTTGACATGAAAAATGAAACTCTTTGTGCCAGACTTCAATTCGGGTGATTTGAGGAAAGAAAAAGTTAGCTCAAACGATATTGACTGATCCTCCTTATTTCTGTGGAAGATACCATGCATCCTCTTCTCGAGGAGCTGTTCACGGAAGTTTTTCTCATGTGCGTTCTTCATCTGGACTTTCAGGAGTGAATACTCGAGATAGATAAGATTTAATGCATTTTGCTCACCCTTAATACTGAAGTCGAGTCCGAGTGTTTCAGCAGCCTCCTCCGCTGCTTTGTACATAAACGCTCCTTTGCCCACTTCTTCGTGCTTCCTCACCATTTAAAGAAGAGGGTCTCTTCCATTTGCGACTCTATGTGCTGTAACCAGAATAATCCTGTTGTGAAGACATTCAAGACTCAATATTGCGCCATCACCTAGAAGGAGTGAGATGTACAGTCGCGGAACGGAAGACTTAAGATGCATCCCAAATGAATACAGTGCAACGGGAACGGTGCCCAAAAATTATCTTAAAATTACCTTTTAACTTAAAAATTTAATTAGGTAAGAAAGCTGCATTACATGTAATAAAAGAGAATACATAATGACATTATTTATGAAAATTTCAGTTTGTAACATGTCACTGGCGTAGCTACTGTAAATTTAGATTCCGCTTTGTCCATTGGGGGAGGGGGCTCTTAGATTGAGAAGCGGAAATCGATTGTCTTTGAGACCATATCTCCGCTTTTTCCCATATAATCGAGCGCAAATATTGAAGCTTTGATATGCCCAAAATAAATGAAAGAATGAATTATATATTATTGTAAATTTTGTTTTATTTTGAATTATTAATTACATTGTCTGAAATACTTTTCAGCATTACAAGGAGAATTGAGCCTACTTAAGTATTTAGATCCACCAAAACTTAAGCTCTCCACCTCTCAACTTGTCGTCGTCTGTAACTAGACTTTAGAATTAAGTTTTTTTTTAAATATGCCTTTCTCTATGTCCGTGAATATTTATTTCTCCATGCAGATTCAAATGAAGCATAAATGCACGATTATAGGCTTGAGTGTATTCTTCCTGTATTACTCTACTGCCAGCTTCATAGTCTGTTCGACCCTCGTTCACAAGCCGTACTTGCCTTCGTTCGACAATGTCTACTCGTTTGTTTGCCTGTTTGCATGCTTTCAAGTGTGCTTCTATGTATATTGGATCCCTCGATGTTGATGCAAGTCTAGCAGCAACTTCATCACGTGCATCAATAAAGTCCCTATCACGTTTTGCACCCAATCGCCGAGTTAAATCACGGGGCACAGTAAGCCACTTGTCCTCATTAATGTCAAATATGATAAATACATTTCTCAAACCAGGAAATATCCTGTTCAGGTTATCAATGAGAACTCCTCCATAATTCCATCCAAATATGATATGATCTCTTTTGTATAAATACACGCTTCTGAGGTTTTCCATACTATAATTACCATATGTTCTAAAATTGGTGAACTGATCTTCAAAACGCAATCTTGTGACCGGGGGCAATACTCCGCTGTATCTAGGAAATAGATCCTCCAAATTCCTCGGTTCTGATCTTAATAATTCTGCAAAAAAAAACATCAATGTGTGAATACTAATGTAATCGTTATAATCTCCATTATGAAATTAAAGTGAAAAAAATATGATAAAAGAAAATTAAGAAAGGAAACTTCTGATCAAAATATAATTAAAGTTGCAATAACTCAGCAAAAAAACATGGAAATAGTAGCTTACCAAGTTTCTAGTTACGGATACAAGCAACTTCAACATCTTGCGAAATGTTTGGTTTAAATTCGCAAACATATGATGCACGCGTCAAACATTATAAATAAAAATTTAATATAGAGCATATCATATTCAATATTATAATTTTATATATATTTAATATTTGAATATACAGATATTTGATGAAAAGTATAACTTAAATTATTGTTAAATAATAGTTATTATATAAGAAAAGTCACCTTTACTTCACTGGTTGGCGATGCTCCCCCCCCCCCCTTCCCGAACTGTTTTCGATTCCATTGATTACTGTTAAAGTGTAAGGCCATTTGAAGGCAACCCCGGACACCTGACTAAAAGCAAGAGTTTGGACTAATTTTGATTTCATTTTCAGCAACCTAATTTTTTATATTTTAGCTACTTTAGTATCTTGAATGTGTCGGAATTTTCCAAATATTTCTAACAATATATCTCTCTTCCGTGTCTTCTCTCTGATTTGTTTCCCTCTCTGTTTTGTGACGCTTGAGTGAGCACCACATAACCTCACGCAGCGCCTCCCGCCAAACCCAGTCACGCGGTAAATTCTCGGAAACATAAAATGGAGGATTACGGAATCCAGATTAGATTGTACTTCTTTTTTTCATTTGGTTGAAAATCGTTCTTTTTTTATATCAAGTTCTATGTTAGTTTAAAACCCCAGGGGCACAGCTTAGCGTCGAAAAAATCAAGATGTGAGAATTACTGTTTTAAATCTTTTACGCTAAGATCTCCCAACTTTAAGAATCTAAAATATTCAAAATAATAGCGCTTTGTCTGACTCATCATTGGTACAAAAACTGTGATAATAAAATAAATAATGTATTGCAACCATAGAAAAATCGCAGCTGTTTGTGTAAAAACGAATTTTATTGTTACCTAATTTATCTCTCCGTTTGAAAAGTTAATTAAGGATCATAAGTATGATATTGTTCTATCTTATATTTACCAATCGAGTTCAGGAAAATGGCAGAAGCGAGCAATAAAGTACCAGAGGTCATCCGCATTGTTTTATGTAGGTAATAGCAGTACATGAAAGTGAACCACTGTAAAAGGTACTGATTTAGGGAGAAGTTACATTTTCTAGAAGATTGTCCCATATAGATGCAAGAGGACTCTTCATATGTCACGTAGCTAATTTTGATTGGCTGATTTCTTCTTTTTCACTTCCTGCCCCCCTTCTACCGAATAAAGTTGTATACGTGGTTGATAGGTACCATACATCTTTATTTACAAAATAAAAATGTGTGTGTTGTGTTTGTGTGGGTGTGAGTATATACGCGGGGAAGGAGGAATTTTATAAGTGTGTTGTACGTTCTCATCTATGTCCTTCGATAGCTATGTGTCGTATCACAAATTGCGCAATATAATTATGTCAACATATTACGTGTATAGTTTCAACAACGGTTGGAGAGACAAAGATCTTTCTTAGTACAACCTTATCTCTTTTAACGTTCAAATTATTTCAATAATTAATCATTATTCTATTCAAGGCGTGTGATTCATTTCCTGTCATTGTATCGCGACTACAGAGAAAACAACAGGAAAGACTAGAAAAAATTACAAGAATTCAATCAGATTAATTTAGAACCATTTATATTAATTTTCTACAAGAAGCGTGATGATGATTCTTCTCAAAATCACTTACTTAATCTTCCAGGCTAAAAATGCTATTTTTTCAAAGGAAATATTCACGTCCCTACTAAAAAAATTGAGGAATCGGCAGGAACAAAGTCAATACTTCTGACTTTGATTAAGAGTCCATTAATAGAATCTGGAAGGTCTATCTGTTGTGACGTGTCTCTTTTTCTTTACAAAATATATCAGATTTATCCTAATTAAAACTTTGGTAGGAAAATTTCTGGGTATCTGAAATAATCCAAAGCCGTAAATTCTTAATTTCTAACTTTTGAATCTGTATATGTAACATGTACAATAAATTATTTTATTTTTTTTTTTTTTTGGTTGGCAAAGCTGCCCTCTTCTTTGCAAATAGTTATACTGGTCAGAAATTGGTAGGCTGTTCAGAAATTGTTACAACTTCTGATCGTTTGTGACAATCCGTGACTTTTTTGTTTGCAGCAAAAACGCCTGATTCGAATAGTACTGATCTTAATTTTGATTAGCAAATCAGCTAAAAGATTTAAAGCATAAACGCCCGGCGGGGCCCGGCCGGCCGAAAAATAATTCTATTTCGGTGAAATTGTCGATGAATTTGACTAATCTATACTTAATTTTAAATATTATTTCCCATCATTTTACATTTAAATCTTAAGATAGAATTTAAAATTATTGCAAAGTTTATAGAGTATGAAAATCGGACTTGAAATTTAGTATAGATTATAAGAGGTCTAAGTAAGAACTTGAAAAATAATGCGACAATTTCTAAAAGAACCAAACAAGGATTACGAGTATTAAGGAGATCCAAAAAAGAATTGATTTAGCATCATGAAGAATATAAAAAGGACCTATATTTCGCCTCGGGATATTATGTAATATACATCATAAATTATTATTAATTCCTATTTTTCGAACGAAAAGCAGAATTTGGACTCAAATTAAGACCTGATTTGAATTTAAAAATTAGTTATTATGATTTCGTAGATTAAGTTTGAATTAAAACTAAAATTCACGGAAAGGATGGGCTAGACACCTAGAACAAGAAAAACAAAATGTAATAACACGGAAATGTAAAAACAATTTCTTTCCTTAAAATAAATGTACTTCAATATAACTTCTTTAGATATAAATTCAAATTCATATTTAAACCATTTTTATCAAAGTATATTCATTTTAAACAAAGAAATTGCTTATATATTTTCATATTATCAACAAACTTTTTAAATCGTATTCTTATGTTTTTGCTTTCAATTGAATATAAATAAAAAAATTTCTCTTCGGTTGAATTCCTTGAATTAAGTGCATGTGATACTTTGACGTCCCCGGACTCTTTTTTGAGGGATAATAAATAAAAAAATGTATTGTTCTAAATAAAAATTGTATGCATGTGTATTATTTTCTGGTTACGTCGTTTTTTATCTCTGCCTTTCCGATAATTTGGAAATTATTTATGAAATAAACTTTTTTGATTGCCTACAAACAAGGTTAGTTTGCAGGTACGTCCGTTAGCATGTTCGCTATCATTCCTCAGATTTTGAATACAAAATATTTATTAAACTAGGAAAAATCCGGGGGAATCTAATACTGATCAAATCGATGCTAGTTCCTTAGTGCCAATCAAATTGATAAAGTTTCACCAAATTAAATTTTTGGAATTAACCAAAAAAGTGTGCAGGGACATCCGTTTAGATGGTCGCTATCATTTCTCAAATTATTAAGCCAAAATATTAATTATTCTAGAGAAAAGCCGGAAGAAGCTAAACCTGGTAAAATCGATCATTTTCTAAGTACCACATGCACTTAAAGTTTGAAGGAAGCTCAAAGGACGAGAAAACATTAATATAGAATATATTTATCCGATGCATATATATTATCTGGTATGATTAACTGCAGATAGTGCATGTGTCACATCATTCGACTCTTGTCGCATCACGAACCTTTATGCTTAGAAAAAAAAACTTAAAACTTTCGAGGACTCAAAAATAGCTTCATTGCAGTCTTTCTTCAGCTCGAAGTATATCCATTCTAAGAAAATACAATTAAATCTTTCTTGAAAATCAATAGAATAAAATTCTGCCCAATTAGTGGTTTATTTTTGTTCTAAGACCCAGGAGGCCGACTTAATTTCAGAAAAAAATTCAAAAAAAGTCCAGCGTAAATTTCAAAATGTTTCTTCACTGTGTGCAATTATGCCTATTTAAGTAGTTTTGTGCACGCGGTAGTGGGAAGATACCGACATAAGTAACTGATGGCTAAAACAATCTTCATTGTAAAAAAAAAATTATTGTTTTAAGGTTAGTTTCAGATATTACAATGAGACACAGGAAAGACAGTCTCGGCTGGTGCTAAGGCGATTCCACTGGTAGGAACCCAGATTTATTTGTTTTATTTTGAAAACAACAGCATGAGGTGATCATATAAAAAAACGGGAACCGAGAAGAATGATCCATGAAAAAGAGATTTCTAGTTTTTACCGCGTAACAATTATTCAGAAAAAGTATAAAATTTTGAAATTAGAGCTACAAGAGACTAAATCTGTAGAAATACTCATTTTTGAGAATATATAAACATGTTTATGATTATATTCTCAAACCGGTGCACCCGAATTGAGCCAGCGGTCAGTGTTTGACCTGAGCATCGGAGGGCCCCATTTATTTCGTACCCGAATTGAGCCAAATCGGATATCTTTTGTTTGCAGGATGCTCTTTCTACTTGAAAACAATATTGATATATACGCTACTCTAGTGACTATACTAGGCAGTCTGATAAGTACCTAAAATTTCTAAGAGATGGCAAGAGTATTCACTAATGCGAACCATTTTCGTCGAGCTTGATCCTTCAAATGACGCATGTCAAAACTTCAGCCATTTGTGTTTACGCATTTACAAGTTAGAGCACTGAGAAGCGACTAACCTCCGAGTTTTTTTTAATACGGAAAAATCTGAGTTTCTTGTGTTGATCAAACACTACTATCTTCGCAATAAAACGATATACGAGATTAAGGCTAAGCTGGATAAGTATTACCCGGACTCTGCACCGTCGATTGGAACGAATCATAAGTGGTTTACCGAGTTTCGTTGTGGCCGTACGAGAATAGTTGATGCTGAACGATCTGGGCGCCCAAAAGAGGTCACACACCAGAAAATGTCGAAAAAATCCATGATATGATGTTGAATGATCCCAAAGTGAAATTGAGAGAGGTAGCTAATGCTGTAGGCATATCATTGGAACGTGTGGGCAATATCGTGCATTCGGTTTTGTGCATGAAGAAGCACTGCGCGCGATGGGTGCCGCGTTTGCTCACAGTGGACCAAAAACGAATTCGTGTGACAACTTCTCAGCAGAATTTGGCATTATTTTCGCGTAAGCCGACCGAGTTTTTGCGCCGATTCATAACCATGGATGAAACCTGGATCCAATACTACACTCCTGAGTCAATGCAACAGGCAAAACAGTGGGTTCCACCGAGCCAAAGTGCTCCGAAGCGTCCAAAAACGCAACAGTGGGTTGGAAAGGTTATGGCCTCCGTATTTTGGGATGCACATGGCATAATATTCGTGGACTATCTTGAAAAAGG
>NC_046658.1:152319085-152327036 GCF_010883055.1 Belonocnema kinseyi
TGGATACCTTCCGATCGAGTACTTTTCGGACGGTATCAAAAAGTTAGAAAATCGTTGGACTCGCTGTATCGACCTAAAAGGAGAGTATGTTGAAAAATAAAATCGATTTTGGCCAAAAAAACGTCTCCGTGTTTCATTTTTCAGGGACTTATCAGACTGCCTAGTAGATGACTAGGTAGACTAGACGGTAATTAATCAAAGTTGAGCAACTTATTAGTTTTAATAAAATTCTCTTTGGATAAAGCCAGGCAGTTGTAATTTTTTCTAAAATTTTTCACTACCTTTGTGATTTCCATCACGTGCATTGAGAGGCGGTGAAAATCTTGTTATAGCACCAAACTGGCGCGCCTGTTTAATAGTTTTCAGCTTCAGGTAATGTAACAAGTAAGTAATAAATTAGCCTAATTCTATATTTGTCACCAGAGTTCTGAAAATCTAAGTTTTTGGCAAAGATATTAGAAATGCTATTCAGTTTGAAACTTGTATTCAGTGAAAAAGGAAAAGTGCTTTTGGTTTTAAATAACTTTAAATACAAGCAAGTGTCTCTGCTGAAATCGACAGGGGAAAAGTCTTGGCGATGTACTAAAAATAATTTTTCGGCACGCCTATACACAGTAGGAGATGAACCAGTTTTTTCGAGGAAAATGAGCGAACATCCACATGAACCATACGACGAGAGGACTCTCAACAGGAATACCATAAGCAACAGCGTAAAGACGAAAGTGGACGAAAATTTTCGCGACGGGCCGTCGAAAATTATTCACCAAGAGTTAGATAAGAACTCTGTCAAATGGATCACTCGAAAAGATGTGAAGATGATCAGTAATAACACTTCATATACAAAATTAACAAAAATTCTGAACCTGCCGACGTCAATATTAGATGTACATGATTATTTGGACGCTACGGAAATCAGAGACATTTTAGGAGAAAACTTCCTGCTCCATAACGACAGAGTGCAGAATATAATAATTTTATCGTCGGATAAAAATCTTAAATTTCTGGGTGAGAATTTACTTGCCGACGGAACATTCCAGTATTGCGAAAAACAGTTTTTGCAATTATTTACATTACACGCCTACGTAAATGGAGACTATAATTCACTTGTGTTTTGTTTATTGGCGAAAAAATTTGGAAAAACATACGCTGAAGTGTTTCGCGTTTTAAAAGAAAAGTGTATTCGCAAAGGAATGGGCAACCTGGAGCCGGAAAATGTCATATTCGATTTCGAAATATCGATGCATTTGGGTCTGAGAAAAGTTTTTCTGCATGTGAACATCGTTGGATGCCGATTTCATCTAGGGCAGTCATGGTAAGTAAATCCAGAAATGAAAACATTAAAGTTGTTAAATATTCAAAATTGGAAATTTACATGACATTAAGATATGCATTTTTTTAGTAATTCACGAGAAGATCTTCAGATATAAAGATATATTTTTAAACCGAAAATTTTTAAAACTTTTTCGATTTTTTAAAATTGAATTGAGGATTTTTCTTTCAACTAATAATGAATAGATAGAATTACTAACAGTAGATAAAAATCTGTAGATGATTCGACATGGAATTACTCTAATTAAACTTTTACGTTGGAATCATATTTCAAGGATTTGATTATAAAGTAAATCATGAAAATATATTTCAGTGTAAATAAATTTTAAAATATTCTTTATACTTCTGTTTCGTTTTCTTTATAGGTGGCGAAAAATTCAACAACTGGGATTAAGTCGTGAGTACACCAACCGCATTAGAAGAAGAGGAATATGAAGAAGAAACTATAAATATTTAGGTATGCATACCTTTGAAACTATTTAAAACTATTTTAAGAATTTCTTATTTTACAACCAATATTCTTACTGGTGGTTCCAAAATTGGAATTTAATTTTTTGAAATTTCTTGAAATCCCTTCAAACTTTCTAAAGTTCTTGAAAATAAACTAATAATTTTAAAAATTTTTATTTTTTGGAATCTTTTGAAATCGCTTTCAACTTTTTAAAGCTCTTCAAAACTAATTGAAATTTACAAAATTCTTAATTTTTTAAAATGTACTTAATCTTTATAATCCTTTGAAATCTCTAAAAATTATAAAAATATATTTAAAATTCCCTGACATTTTTTTTAATTGCCGTAAAAGATTTTATATCCTTTGAAATCTTTCGAAATTCCTTCAAATTTTGTATAGCTCTTGAAAATTTTATGGAATTTTTAAGAATATTCGATAATTAAAAAAATCCTTTGAAATCCCTTTAAATTATTGTAATATCTGTAAAAAAAACTTAGAAATTTTTCTCAAATACCCCGTAATTTGTCAAAATAATTCAATAAAATTCAGGAATAGATATAGACTTGGATTAAGTAGTAGATAACCAGTGGATTAATTTATTGAAGAATGTTACTAAAGCAATATTTTTATTTCAAGCAGTGACTAAAAGTTACTGTACACAAGTCCCGATTATTTTTGGCAATTAATTAAAGTGCTTTTTACAGAAATTTTCTGACTTTGGCTATTTTTTCAAAATTGTTTACTTTTCTTGACCAAGAAAGTTCCCTGACTATTCCATGATTTTTTGGGTTTCCTTGACCTGCTACCACCCTATAATTTTCTATATTGCTTAATCCTCACCTAAATTTCTGCACGAATGTTATCATTTTTGGAAATTTAAAATAAACTTAATTTATTTTTTGAGATTTTATCATTCTTAACCTTAATGAGGTATTTTGACTATATTTCCAGATTTTGGGATAAAAGTTATCACCCTATTTCGAAATTCTCCCGAGAATTTGAAAACATTTAAACATTAACAAAATAGCGGTGTTTTTTCTAAAAGTCACCACAGGAGAACTTTTCTTCATAAATAGAATTTTGAATTTTTCTCGCAAAGAACGGCATTTCGCACATTTAGAAAGAAGGTACTTCTAGAAAAAATTTTTTTGCTTATTCATAAATTCTTGTACCATTTACAAGAAAAATAAGAAATTCAATTTTCATAAATAAAAAATAGTTTAAACCACAAGCTGAAAGAAAGAATTTCCTACAAAAGCTGATTTTTATCTAAAAAATAAACAGTTTAACCAAAAGTCTTAATATTTTAATAATATTATTTAGTTATGAAGATGAATTTTCTACGAATATGGACGAACTTTCAACAAAATACATAACTTTTCACCAATCAATATAAGATTACTTTTTAACTTAATGTGGAATAATTTTAATTTAAAAAAACTCACTTTTGATTTAAAAAACATAATTTCCCGCAAAACAATTACATCCTCAACTCAAATTATGAATTTTCAATTTTAAAAAAAATTATAGAGAAGTTCAACTTAGACCAAATACTTGGAGTTCTAACCAAAAAGATTAATTTTATACTAAACATTTGTTCTTTATCCAAAAATTACATTGTTCAATTTTCATTATAAAAAATAATAATTTTCAATTTAAAAAGCGAATTTATTGTAAAAAAGTTAAATTATTTACTAAATAGTTGAATTTTCAACCAAAAAGACGAATTTTTCACAAAAGAGTTGAGGTATAACCCAAAAATATGAATTTTCAACTAAAAAGTAAAATTTTTTTAACTAAAACTTAAATTTCTACCAAATGTTTATCTCAAATGTACAATTTATTCAAAAATATAATAAATTCTCATGATTAGCAAGCGCAAGAAACTGTTTAAACAAATAATAATTATTTAAACAACTCCAAATTAGTGAAAAAGTACTAGAAAACTGTTCACTTGATAATATTCCCAAAAATAAGACCCAACAATTTTTGTTCACAAAATTTAGCCCCCCCCCCCCCCCCCACATAAAATATCCACTTTATCTTTAACATTCCCGTAGCTCCAAGAGAGTTGTAGAGTTTTACAAAAAATAATTTCGAACAATTAGAAAACTCAAAAGTGACACAATTTGGATAATCAGAAAACTCACAATTTTGAAAAATTTTCCAGAAATTTTTATCAGAGTTCTGCTGACCCCCTGAATAGTTCTACAAAAAGTTCACACAATATTGTCGATAAACTCAAAATCAAAAAACTTAAGCTCTTAGAGAATTTTTCAGTGCCAATGGAATCTCTTATTTTTTGGATCCTTGAAAATACCAGCTCTGACTTTTGGGATCCAATCCTAAACGACTAAAATCAACCTCTCTCTACCACGTAGATATGAAATTATAAAAAAATAATCTTTTTGAGATTTTTTCAGTGTCAATAGAGTCTCTGATTTTCGAGCACCTCAAAATTACCCATTCCGATTTTTTTTCAAACCCTTAACGCGTGAAATCAACCCCTCTCTACCACGTTGATATAACTTTGTCAAAAAATAATCTTTTTGAGTATATTCCAGTGTCAATAGAGCCACTGAATTTTAGGCTCCTCGAAAATACACGCTCTGGTGTTTGGGATCCAACCCTCAACGACAAAAATCAACCCCCCTCTGCCACGTAGATATAAGTTTTCCAAAAAATAATCTTGTTAAATTTTTTTCCAGTGTCAATGGAGTCTTTAATTTTTGGGCTCTTTAAAGCTGCCAATATCCAGGTTGAAAATTTTACTTGTGGGTTGGAGTTTTTGTACATAGCCGTGATTTTTCTGAAATTTTATTTTGTGCATTCGAAAGCCTAAAATCTGGTGCATTTTGTGTTTTTCAGATTTTATTTTCCGTAAGGGGATGTTTTTTTTTTTTAAATTGGGTAGACTTTAGATTCTTTCACGCATTCGGAAGCCCAAAATATTCTCAAAATCTGGTCTTGTTTGTTTTTTCCGAATTTGAGTCTTTAAATAGCGGCTGCTTTTATTATTAGTAGGGGTGGTTTTTGGAAATTGGTTATTGTTGCGTTCAAGATCTAAAAAAAGCCCTAAACTCTGACATACAGAAATTTGGCAATTTCGTTTGTTTATATTTTCTTAATGTACACGCATAGACTGGAAAATAATATACATTCCGGCGGTTATTTTTGTAACGAATAGGGGTCAGAAATGATTTCGCTTAAAAGGAGCATGTTACTATTTTATAAATAAGTTCCATCTATGTAGATAACGACTTTTTTCAATACGTGTTTTCATTACAGGATATTTTTTTCATATAACAGTTAATTTTACAAAAGCGATCGATATGACATTGGAGAATAATGAGAGAACACAACAATCAGAAGGAAAAAAGTCCCAACAGTTAATCTATACAATTTTTGAGTTTAGTCTTGAGGTTTCTATTAAAATACAAATCCAGAGGTTGTTTTTGTAACGATTAGGTGTGAACAATAATTTTGCTCAATTCTGTTTAACAGAACATTTTAAAGAAAAAAATAGCAAACAAATCTAGCCTAGTCATTTTTTTATTACTTTTTTTATTACGGGGGGTAGTTTTTTTTAATAAGGGTCGATTTTACAAAAGCGATTCATAGTACATTGTAAAGCGAAAAAATAGCAACAAACATCGAACCTAGTCATTTTTTAAAAATTAAATATTTTTAATTGATTTTTCTAAAGGGCGCAGCTGAGTTGCCGGCAAGCTAGCGCCGCACTGTTTTCTCGAAAAATAATACAGCAAAAAAAATTTTGTTGGTAAAAAATAGCAAAAAATATGCATAATATAACGGTTTTTTTTCGTGACGCCGCTGAGTTGTCTGAGCGGAAAATTTACCATATTTGAGGCGAGCAATTTAGTACTTCTGTAAAATCCTGTTGTCAGGAATGGATTAAAAACGCTGCAATTGCGCTGAGAAATGCATAATAAATATCAGCGAAAATTAGAATTTTATTTTTAGTTCCAGAAAGTTACAGTAAAATTAGTGTTCTATCATTTTTTCCTGAAGTTACAAAATATATGATTGATAAAGCTAGAAAAATAATTACAACAAAAGGCATATATTCTGCACCTGATATATATTCTGGACATCCATTAGACGAAGAAACAAAAAGCTTTGCTTAGGCTATTATCTTAATGATGACCGAGGCAGTTCAAGGGAAGTCCTAATACAAGGGATGTTATAACCGTCCGAGAAAGTAATCCTGAAATAACGATTATTATGTCTACTTTTTATTCTTTGTCTCCTAAACAATTATAAACCAACGGGTATCAGGAATCTCATGTTAGAATTTTCTGAGCGGGCGTTTAAAATAATTTACATATTTACGTCAAAGACATTCAAAGAAATTCTACTAAAATAAAAAAAAGTATCCACATCTAATCCTCATCACCTTGTGATACAAACTGACTTTGCTGAAGGTTAGACTGTGAAAATGAAAAAGCTGTGCGAAGCAATCATTGGAACAATATGTTCATTTCAGTAATTACTGTTGTTTGCAAACAAGGCAAAGTTAAGAAAAGTTTTTCTGTTACAAGGTACATGAAATGAGAAATTTAAAACACAAAATAAAAAAGCTGTTTTCGGGAACCGGATACGGCAAAGGTCCTGTAGATACAATCGGAGGATTAGTTAAACTCTACGCGATCAATCACAATCTTCAAAAATCGATTGGTGAAACAATATAAAATTTATCCCACATAGCTGTAGAAGTTCAAAAAGACACGACTGGAATAAGTTTAATTTATTTGCCCAAATAAGACGTTGAAAGGTTCAAGGAAAAAAAACTATTAGAATGGGAAAGAATAAGAAAGAAAGCAACGAAGTTAAACTGTTGGTATCTCAAACAGCACAAACTCCACTATTTCTGAAATTAACTTCCGTAATTTTCATCTTAAAGAGAAATAAAAAAAAATACGTGTTCGATTATTTTTCATACTTAACAACATTTTTCAATTTAAAACTGATCGGTGAGAGGTGCTTTACCATGCTTCCTGTTTCAGTTATAATCGGTCTGATATACATTTGTCAAGTCGAATAGGTCCAGTAAACTGATTTCTAGATCAAATAGAAAAACTTAACGACGCGTTAATAAAAATAACTGAAAACACTGGAAGGTAGCTCGGTCCGCTATTAAATGCAGTGGTTGGCTACTAAAACCAAAAGCTTTCAATTTGTATCCTCAGGTGTCACTTGGTACATATACTTATCAAATCTCTAGGAAATAATTCTGATGCCACATCAGACGAACCTCGATTTAACAAAATGTAACGTAATGATAAATATAAAAATAATTATTTTTTAGAAGGATAGAGACTACACGGAAATTTTTTTGTGGCATTTGCCGAAAATATACTGTATGATATAGTACGAATGATAGGTGACATCTATGTTTTTGGTGATGCTGAATGTAAATCAGTTATTGGGTTTTGAAAACTCAAAATGGCTAATCCAATATACAGAACAAAATTATTAAAATTGTTTACAGCTTTATTATTTATTTAGACCCACTTCATGCTTGCGCTTATTTTTACTAATTGTTTTGTCACTTATATTCAGCTTACACCCAACATCAAATTTCTATTTAGTGATCCTAATAACCTAAGTATCATCAATTATACTATGATGAGATAATTGTTAATAATTCATATTCAGCGTACTGAATTTTTAAAATTCAATATCAGATTTAATTAAAGCGACCCCAAAAACATCAAAGTGAACAGTTTGCCAGATTGTATCTGCTATTTTTTATCCTTTAAACAAGCGTGTCATTTCGCTTTAACGAAATATGATGTTGTATGTAAGCTGAATGTAAGTAATAAAAAAAATCAGTAGAAATAAGAGCTTCTATGAAAATAGTCCAAACAAATAATAAAGTTCTGCACATTCTTTAAAATTTTGTTTCGCCATATTGGATCTGCCATTTTGCATTTCAAAAATGCAACACTAAATTTATATTGAATGATCCCAAACACCTAAGTATCAACAAATTTATCAAGGTGGGAAAATTTTTGATAATATATGTACCCTCAATTTTACTTATTTTTTCTTTTACCAGGTGTATACATATGAAACCGGTATTTTTTCAAGAAAAAAACACATTTATTTCAAGAGAATGATAACAAATATTTTATTCAAAGTATGCGC
>NC_046658.1:152327136-152347965 GCF_010883055.1 Belonocnema kinseyi
CAATACGCCAATTAGCACAAATGGTAAGTTCCGACAGTGCCTACAAGTGTGCCTACTGGCCGCTAAGTGGCAATACCGGTTTCATATGTATACACCTGGTATCTTCACTTTTCATCGACTAGCTCAGGGATCGTTATGTATAGAAGAAATACTAAAATTCATTAAAAACTTGATACTTTTTATAAATATAAAAGGAAGAACAATGTTATCAGTCTTATAATATACTTTTTTATTAATTCATCTATACATTTCCGCTTTCCAAAAAATATATATCTATACATTATTTATTTATAATTAGAGTGGCGACTTTAACAGAAAACCGGGAAAAACCGAGAATTTAATTTAAAAACCAGAAATTTACTTCTGATCGTAGCAAAATTCAAGTTCTCAATATTTTCGTAATTTATGTCAATTTAGAAAAGTCATTTTTGCTTTATCTACGGTCGCAGGGAATATGGGTGAAAATAATTATCGTTTTTACTTTAGGGCAGAAAGTTTTGGTGAAGTAATACAATTTCCCTTGGGACAAGGAAGTTTTTACGTGGAAAGAGTTTTTTAAAAATTTAAAGTGGGATTTAGAAAAAAGGAGTTCAAAAATCCCTGTTCCAAGTAAAAATTCGTCACAATTTACAAGTTGCTTTTTCCGAGATTGAAAAAGAACGAGTGCTTCAAGTTATTTTTACAGAGTAGGAGTGGTATTTTGAAAAGGAAATATTTCTAAACTATCATATAACTTTCTTTACGTTTTTCGTTAGAAAAAAGCCAAGGCTAAAAAATATAAGTCTGTTTTTCTATTGGTTATTTTTCGATTAGAATTCTTACTATTACTACTATAGAATTCTTACTAATGGGTTTTTGGGGGTCAATAAGCATGAATCTGTGACTAGAATTTTAACATTTCAATTTCAAAATAGCGAATCTAAGATGGCGATTTGAAAATTTATTTAAACATAGTCTTCACTTTAAAATTAATAACTCGGGAGTTTTTAGGATTGCTGAAATAATAGTTGATAACTTTTTGTGATTTGCCCTTTGGAGTTCACCGGACATTCCGCGATTTCTTGCGTGGTCAATTCCTTTACCACGCCGCTATTAATGTTTATTTTAGCTCGTTTTGGGTTCCCAAAGATAGATGTAAATATTGGACGAAGAACCGTGACTTTTCCTGATGATTTTTCTAATAATGCACAGACGTCGCCATTGGACGCTAATAATACGATTTGTTCATCGGCTGGCATGGGATGTAGAATATGATTTCTTGTTCTCAATGAAAGTGGTTTATCTGGAGGAAAAACGAATATTCGTAGTTTGAATATCGTATTCTTATTGTTGTGGGGAATAAGTCGAATAAATGCAAGCTCTTCAAATCTATATCCAAGTACGTTAGGAAAAATTTGTCTGAGAGTAGAAGACCAGGTCCTGACACAGAGAGGTCGTTCAGCATCTGGTAGAGACCCAGCAGAAGAATGACGTCTGTCAAAAGGAAGAGTTGTATCTGGACAATGTGTGCCACGAGAAGAAGAAGAAGAAGGCCCAAAGCGATTAACACTAGGATTAAGCTTATCATCAGGCAAACCCTTAGACTCCGAATTTTCGCCTGAAAGAAGAAATATTGTATTACATTTTTGATTAAAGTATCTACAGAATTGCGAAAATAATATTCGGTTTGCATTAAGCATGACTGATAGTATCATTTTATCTTTAAAAATATGAGAAACCTTGGTTTTTTCAGAGACATCTAAGTCCTTTAAGCTTAAAATTAATTTAAAATAAAATGAAACCTAAATCATTTTAAATTTGTCTAGATACCTTATTCTAGATATCGAATATTTTCTAAAACTGTTACAGAATATTAGAAAATCAATTACAATAAAAAAATATGTTTCATTACACTGTTTTTGAACCAGTCAGGAATAAATGTTATCATTAACCTGAATTAATAACAATACCCTTCCACCTATCGCAAAGTCTGGGAATAAGATTCGGTTTATGTGAGTTTCCCCTCCACAAAACTTTTATTTATAATTAGAATGTTCAGAACAGAAGTAAAGGAGAACATACATAGGCTAGTTTGCTAACTTTAAATACAAATCTTTAAAAAATGCTTGGTTCGCTACAACTTGTTTGAAGAAAATAATTTCAAATTTAAGAACTCTGGATAGGCATGTGAGGGTTATTCCTGGTCATTAATTTGAAAAGTCTGTGCATAAACTCAGGGTAAGGGTAAACACCGAGCACAAATGCCAGATCAGACTGTCATGCACGGTTTTTCAATTTATTAACGATTTTAAGAATTGTGGTGTACGCACGTATTACTTTATAACTCTTTGCGACTACTCCTGTTGTGGATACTGGACATTCAGCTATTTCGTCTTCGGTCAATTTCTGAACTGAACCGCTATTCATGTTTATTTTCACCCGCTTTGGCATCGAAGTTCTTGATGTAAATATTCCACGAAGAAACGTGTGTTTGCATCGTCTTTTTTCCAATATAGCGCAGACGTCGCCATTGGATGTTGATAATACAATTTGTTCTCCAGTTGGCATGGGAGTTAGGACATTATTTCTTGTTCTCAATCGAATTGGTTTATCTAGAGGAAAAACGTATGTTCGGAGTTTGAATATCTGATTCGGATTGGTGTAGGGAATAAGTCGAATAAATGGAAGATCTTCAAATCTAAATCCAAGGACGTTGGTAAAAGTTTGCCTGAGAGTAGGAGACCTCGACCTGTCACGCAGAGGTGAAGAAGAAGAAGAAGGTCCACCGTGATAGAAACCAAACTTAGGGCTATCATCAGGTAAACGCTCAGACTGCGTACTTAATTCTGAAAAAAATATATACAGGATTAAATTGTTGTCTTAGGTATAACAACATTTGTATATCAACAATTCTATGTTACTTTGCTAGATGTAAATGAGGTTGTGATTAAGGGGCAGTGCTGCTCATCGGTTCCTGAGATCTGATCTACAAAGAAAAAGCAGATCAGCAATATTCAGTGCTGTTCAGCGGTCTATGAGATCTGATCTACAGAGCAGAGGCATATCAGCAGTATGCAGTGTTGTGCAGCAGTTGCTAAAATCTGATCTACGAGGCAGAGGCAGATCAGCAGTATTTAGTGATGTTCAGTGGTTCCTGAGATTTAATATACGAAGCAAAGTCAGATCAGCAGTGTGCAGTTCTGTTCAGTGGTGTATGAGTTTTAATCTAGGAAGCAGAGGCAGATCAGCAGTATGCAGAGCTGTTCAGCAGTTCCTCAGATCTGATCTACAAAGCAGAGGGAGATCAGCAGCATGCAGTGCTGTTTAGCAGTTTCTGAGATCTGCTCTACAAAGCAGAGGCAGATCAGTAATATGCATTGCTATTCAGCAGTTCCTGACATTTGACCTACAACAGTTCCTGAGATCGCATCTACAAAGCAGAAGGAGTTTAGCATTATACAGCGCTTTTCAGCGGTTTCTAAGATTTGATCTACAGTTTCAAAAAAAGTAATAATTTATCCGAAAAATACTTCCAATCAATTACAAAAATTCTTAAAATTTTTAACTAAAAAAGATCAGTTCTCGACCAAATATTTTAATATTCAACGAAAAAGATTGCCAGTAGTGTTTCTAAATTAAAAAATAAAAAGTGGTAAGTGGTGAGCAAACAGGCATAGAATCCGATAATCATCAAATTTTGTTGGTGTCTATATGTCTGTATCTCTCTATGTATGGTTACCTGAATGTTATAGCTACGCTAACTTTTGCAGGATTTTTCCAACCGAGTCGGTATTTGATAGACTTCTGAAGGTCCCCAAAATGAAGGTTAAGGTCGATAATCAGATATTACGAACAAAAATAATAAAATGCAGAGCATTTTCAAAATTTTGAAAATTTTTTTTTTGAAATTTTATAGATTTTTCTCGAAGTGGGAATCAATTTAGCGCGCCTAAGGCGCGCTCAAGCTAGCGAACCCCGGGCGTAGCGCGCTATGAGAAAATGCCGTCGAAGCGCGCGGATTTTTTAAAATATAATCACCTGAAAATACAAGTGTCAATTAGTAGTTTAAATCGACTAGAAGTTTCCAGAACAATAGATTCGTAGCCCATAATTTTTTTACAAAAGTGAACAAAAGGCTTTTTTTCTCAAAACCCTAACTTGATGGAGAGAGTTGGTATTGTATTTCAATTTGCTTAATTTTTAAGCAATTGCTTTGAACTTATATTACAATTTAAAAAGTTATTTTTAAAATAGTACCAAATCTGTAATATGTTTTTTTCTAATGCTAATTATAATATTATATAATACTCACTGAAAAAATGCAGGAAGCACGCTAATGCGAGGAGAAAAAGAGTGGGAGTTTTCTTCATTTTCTCTGTTTGTCACAATGAATGTGAAATAAAAGATTGCACTGATGTTTGAAGAATTTCTTGTTCAGGGGCTCTCTTTAAACGACGGCTATTTATACTAACTTTTACAACTTTTAGGTGACGTGTTTTATTTAGTCATTAAAATAGTTAAACTGGAAGGATGGAAATAATTGATCTTTGACCTTGATATTCTCCGCATCTTTCTAGATTTAATACACATGGCACCTTCAGTATAATTAAAGATTCATATCTTTCTCGATCTTATGGATAAAAAATTTAAACAAATAAAAAAAAATTAATTGTCCTGTTGAACAAAGCTGGCGTGCTTTCTGCGGCTTTTTGATTTATCCAATAATATTAAGAAAAAAACGCAAAAACATAAAAAATGATAAAATGGCAGTAACTTTTAATAATATAATTTTTTGTATATGTTTTGCACCATTTTTAGAACTTCTAAAATTGTACATTGTTATATAATTATATATGACCCAAAATAAAAAACTACATTTGTACGTAATATCGTTACTTTTTAGCAATTTTTATCGTCTTTTTTGTACAAAGAATTACTTCTGGACAATTTGCATATTTACCATGACTTTTCAAATGATTTTCAATTCCGTAAACATTGTGTTATTATTTAAGCAATTAATTATTGTTTGTTTTTTAAATTTCTAAAAATTGAGCCAGAGATTTCGACTTTTTCCAATTGATATCCAATGCTACTTTTTATTTAATACTAACATAATTTTGATACATTTTTTCTAATGTTTAAAAATTTTCTATTTGTTTAAACAATTTGTATTTTCTGAAGCAGTTATTTCTCGATTAATAGAATAATGAAATAAAATAGAAGACATGCAATTAATTAAAATTTTAAAAGTATTCTTGGGCAAATAATTATTGAAACAAATGATATTTGTTTAAACAATAATAAGGGGTAATTTTATTCTTTCTATACACTCTACATTTAGAAACATAATTTTATCTGTTATATTTTATTTCATTCTTTTAAGTTATCGAAAAAACGCCTTGAGCAAATAAAGATTGTTTAAATTAGTAGAAATTTATCAAACATTAAAATAAATATATCCAAATTATGTAATTATTCAACAAAACGTAGCAAAGCATACTAATTAAAAAAGAAAGTTGATATATCTGACTCAGTTGTAAGAAATTTTGAAAATAGGCATTACATAATTATTTGAATGATTACATAATCTTTTTAAAAAAATGTACTACTCCAACCAATGAGAAAATATTGCATTTTAATGAAAAACATACGAAATTGTTTGAAAAGTCATAGTAAATATTTGAATCATCCATTAGTTAATATGTTTATGGAAAGAACAGGAGTTTCATTTTTCAAAAATTGTAAATTTCTCCACGTTAATAAAATGGAATTTTGAAGTATCCGGTGGCACGTGTTAATATTCGAATTTCGAAAAATAATTATTATTTGTCAAATAATTATAATTTTTTGGCAAAAAATTTCTATTTCTAAGAGAAAATTGCTTAGAATTTTCATTTTCAATAAGTAAACACTTAGGCCAACCATTCTTAAAATTTTTTAAAACATTTGCAAAACCTACATGGACCATCAATAACGTTATGTATGCTTTGTAAACTTTCTTCCTTTATTGTTTATAACAATTTTTGAATTAGGAAGTATTTGGAATTATTTAATTACTAATTTCCTAATAATCTTTACTGGTTAACTTTTCTTTTAAAAATTAGCTTCGAAATATGATTTCTGGTGTTTAGGTTTTTAAATTTTTATCTAATCTCTATAATGTTTTTTCCTCTATTATATGAGGAATGTGTCAGCATTTTTTTAATCCTTACAAAAAATGTTTAGGCGGCGCACTATACTCTTGGATTTGTCTGCTCTTCAAGAGGTCATGCATTTTTTAACTTTTACCTGATCTAACTTTTTTTTTTTAATCGGACATAAAATTAGAGTTTTCTTCATGTGTTAGCTACAATTTTTTTCTCATATATTTTGCTACAACAAATAAATATATTTGAAAAAGTTCATGAGCTACCAGAATCTCCATTTTTCAATGAATTTGATTCTCACAACCTCTACATTTTTCTTTTAATCTAAAAAAACTAGAAGAGTAAATTTTCCCGCGTATAAATAAACTGTTCCGACACGATCGCCGAAAAATAAAAACAAGTTTTTTTTAAGAACCCTAAAAAATACAAGTAATTATAAACTTAATACACAGGTATATTTTATTATCTGTCAAGCGTCTTTTATGTATTAAAATTTCTTTCCAAAACTACATTTGTTTTTGAGTAAAAGTTGTAATCTAAGCTTAAACGTAGTAGTAGACAATATTAAAAAATTTGGAAGTCTTTAAAAGCATTTAAAGGTTTTCCTCTCATTTAGAGAAGCTCGTAAATCTACGTTCCATTTTTAATGGCAGTAGCTAATTTTATTTTCGAAACGATTCCTTCGGGGTTGTCAACTTTTTTTGATAGTTATTTCATTTAGGTAGCAGTATAGTTGTTCTTAATCATAAGTTTTGCGAATAAAAAAATTTGCTTATGAATATTAAATAAAAATGTGAAGAATATAAATGCTATACATATATTGGGGAGATAAAATAACCTCCTTTTTATTTAAATTCATTCAAAATTAAACAAATATTTTCTGTGAGCCGAGTTACGAAGCGTAGGCAAAGGAAGATAAAACAGTTTAAATGTTTAGAGAATTCGATTTTATAATTTTGAAGCAAAATCTCTTATACAAACGTAACCTTGGAAATTGTGACGTAGCTCGTTTACTAGCATCACCATTAACTTCTTATTGCCTGAGTATAAAGATGAAAATGTTACCTAATGGCCTCTTTTACATTCTTATCATTTATGATTGAGAAATAATTTTTTCACCGAATTTTTTAACGAATGTCGAGGTTTCGAGACCCCCTGAATCCAATGATCAAGTTTTTACGATGGAGTCTGTTTGTCTGTCGGTCTGTCCGTTCATCCGTAAAAACGATAACTCTCGAAAAACTGAACGAATTAAATCGATTTTTGACACACTTTTTTTAGGTCCTAAAAGAAAGGAAAAACGTTATGTACGGCTATTGATTCTAATAAGAAAGCCAGACAACCTATCCTTACGACTTTTGTGATAAAAAGAGAATTTCGAGAGATATAGCATTTATAAGATTTAAAAAAACAATAAAAAATCAAAATTTTAGCCCAAACAACGCACGATATGAAAATATGTTAAGAGAAGAAGATTGTTTTTTTGAAGCCCGACTCGATGATTGTAACGATTTCTTTGGATTTTCTTAAAAAAACCGAAAATTCAAATTTTGATTGCACGAAAAATGATGAAAAATTGAAAAATTTAATTTTGCGGTCGCGTAGTTTATGTTTTATTCGTGACAAATAACATTAGAAAAACAAAAATTCGTATACTATCGACACACGTTTCAAAAAACAATTATTGGAACATATTCTTTACCCCAAAAAGAGCTAAAAATTTGTTATGAATCACTTTTAGATAGGATATATAGTTTTGGTTTTAATCATAAAAATGACATTAAAAATAAAAATAAAAATTTGTCGAAAATCGACAAAAGGTACGAACAAAAATTGATAGAAAAAAGTTTTTTGTCCAAAAAAGAGATACAAATTTGTAATAATTTAATACAATCTCGAAATTTATGATTATTACGATCCTAGTATTTTCCGAAATTTTACACAACAAAATGCAAATATTGAATCAATCGATACAAAGTATAAAAAAAATCTTAAAGAGAAATTATAGCTTTTGAAAATTTTAAATATAACGCCAAAAGACGCAAGATAACTAAAAGATCGAAAAGGAGACTTGTTGTATATTTTGCTCTATGAATAAAAATAATATTAAATCAAAATTCATATTTTTAGCATTCCTAATCTTTAACTATACTTAATTATGTAACAAATTCAGAATATGAAGACTCATATAAACACTGTGATCTAAAAGAGATGTTTTTGACAAAATTTCATTCAAGCATTGCAAATGTAAAAAAATAAATATCTGAGCGCGAAGCGCGAGGTGTAATTATGCCTGAGCGCAAAGCGCTAGATTCAGCAGAATTGCGCCACAGGCGCGCTCAAACTTACGAGCGAAGCGAATGAGCCCTGATAACGAATGATATCCTTGTAAAAAAAGACTACCAAAAATGCTCATCCGCAATAATCGTATTTTTAGAGCAATGAGGAATTGCCAGCATAGTATTCAATGAATTTCAATGAAATTGGACGGAACAATAGTGTGGTCTAAATTGTTGTTTGAGCGCATGGTTGAGCACGCCTAGGGCGCCTGTCTGTTTAATCTCACGCTTTGCGCCCGATAATGGATTACCGCGCTTTTTGGGCTCGGACATAACTACACCTCGCGCTTCGCGCTCGGGTAATTATTGTTTGCATTCGGAATGTTCGAATGAAACTTTTTAAAAAAAATCTCTTTCAGATCGAAAATATTTATTTGCATCTTCAAATTGTGAATTTTCTACGTAATTAGGTATAGTTAAATATTAAGTTACTTGAAGCTCTGTAGGTTTTAAGGTACATATTCTTAAAATAAATAAAAATTTATAATCGTTTTTTCAGACATTTTTCTGTATCTCTAGTTGTTATGTTAAGAATTGGATTTTGGTCAAATTTCAGACAATTCTAATGCTTTCTTAATCAGAAAAGATGTGAATGTAATAAATTATTCTAAATTTCATTCTCCTTTTTTAGGTAGACGACTTTTTTCTATCAAATCGGTTTTCATAACTTTTGTGCTTTTCCACACACTTTTTATTTGTTTTTAATGTCATTTTTATGATTAGAAACAAAACTACGCATCCTATCAAACAGTGATTCGTAACACATTTGTAGTTCTTTGTTAGGTAAACAATTTTTGTTAAATCATGTTGTCGCAGCTTGTGTCCTTCGTCCACAAATTGGTATTTCTTTTATTTTCAAGTTTATTATTCATGAATAAAACGGAAACTACGCGTCCTATGCTATAACTCTAGTAATTTTCTTTTCGTCGAAAAAAGTCATAAGAATCAGCTGCTTTGTTTTTTAAGTGCTATGAACAACCGTATATAAAAAATCTTAAATCTAAGAAAACAATAGTTCGCATAATTTCAAAAATGGTCCAACTTTTTGAATCTGTATCCAAAATGACTGGTTACCGAACTCTTTCTTACTTTTAGAAACTAAAAAAATATGCCATAGATCGATTTCATCAATTCATTTTTTCGAGATTTATCGTGTTTACGGACGGACGGCCGGCAGGACGGATAGAGCGACAAACGCCTTCGTTTAAACTTTATTTTCGGATTCAGTGGGTTTCAAACCGTGAAGATCAGTTGAAAAACTGTGATGTGAAATTTTGGACAATTCAAATACTTTCCCAATCTTAATAGATATTACTCCCCCCTAGTGAAATAATCAGAACGTGAGACTGTGGCCAAAATCTGCATGTCTTCCTTAGGCATTTCTATCTGAGACATTGCTTCCCCAATCAAATATTAAAACCGAAAGACTGTGGCAAAAGATGGCATGTCTTCTTCAGACAGCAATTTTCTAGGCAAATATTAATATTGAGAGTCTGTGGCGTATATGAGGATATTTAACTGGGGAAGTGATGGCCGGGGAAGACATGCTAATTTTCGCCACAATCTTTTGCTATAATTATTTGACCGAAGAAGTTATAGCCGGAAAATACATGTCCATTGTTGCCACAGAGTCTGGTTCTTGATATTTGACTCGGAAAGTGATGACCGCGGGAGACATGCACATTTTTGTCACAGAGTCACGTTCGCAATATTTGAATGAGGAAGTGATGTCCGGGGAAGACATTCTCATTTTTGACACAGTGTCTTGTACTAAAAATTTTACTAGGGAAGTGATTATCGAGGAAGACGTGCCTATTTTTGCCACAATCTCTCGGTATTAATATTTGACTGGAGAACTGATGGCCGGGAAAGACGCGCTCACTTTTGCCAGTCTCTCTTTCTTATTATTTGAGTAGGGAAGTGTTGACCGGGGGAGACATGTACATTTATCCCAAACACTCTCACGGTCTTAATCTGTGTTGGGTAAGTTACTTTTTTTTGAGTAACTATTTAAAGTTACGTTACTTAACGAAAAAATTTAACTAGTTGAAATTACGTTACTTTTAACTGTAACTAGTTACAGTTAATTTTTTTAATTTTAAAATAAAAGTAATTAATACAATATTAGAAAAAATATTCATTATTATATTATTATAGGAAAAATTTTAATAATTTATGAAAATATTATTTTAAAAAACAGAGGTTGGTTTAGTAAATAAAAAATAGGCAAATATTCCGTCAAGTGAACAGTAACATATTTTTGAAAATTGGAATACAAAGTACACAAAGAAACTGTAAAGTGACTAAAATTATGTTACAAGTTACTGCAAAATTGTAACTAGGTTACGTTACAAGTTACTTTAAAAAAAGGAACTAAGTTACCCTGAAAGTTACAAGTGACGTAACTTCTTAGTAAGTGAGTTATTTGTAATAAGTTACAACCCAACACGGATCGTTTGCTCCAAATTTTAAATGTGGGTAACTTTAGTATATTCTACTATGAGGTCAATGACATCTTGAGTTATGGCTAATAATTTTTTAAAATGATTTATGAATTTTTTTACATAAACAAAATAAGAAACAATGGCTTAGAATTTTTAAATTTTGAAAAAGCGGTCTCAAAAATTTTTTAAATTCTAGAATTTTTTGACTTTTTGCAAAAAATTTCTATTCAATTATAGTTTTAAGTAAATATAAATGATTCATAAAGTCACCCATTTATTAATATATTATATATTAATTATTTATTAATTCAATTTTTTTATAATTCTCTCGTTAACAAATACAAATATTTAGTTATGTTTTAAACTTGTATAGCATAATTTGGAATTAACACATTTTAATTTTTCTCAACCGGTTCTAATTCTCTCGCGTGAAGCACGGCGGCCCTGCCGTCAAGATTTGAGGGTGGCGTCCCTGCCGTTCCCCAGAAAGTGCACAAAAAGTTTAGGAATCGCTGTCCTAGAGGACCTAGAGCAGCGATTCCTAAACTTTTTTCGCTGCTTCTGGGCAGCGGTAGGGCCGCCACCCTCAATTTTTTTCACAATACTCAAATCTAGGGGGGGGGGGCACTTGACTGCCTGTGGTGCGGGCCTGCTGACTGGCGGCACTCGACCTTCCCATTGTTAGAGAATTAGAGTCGATTGAGAAAAATGGAAAATTTAGTGAAATATTCATTTCAGTGTAGACAGTAAACATTTTTTCTCCAAGTCATATCCATGCATGTGTCCTATCTCCTGTCATTTATTCTGAATAATTCTGAACTGAATCAAGAAATTCGGATCTAAATTTTTGAGTGGATTTGTATGTCTGAATACTCACAAAGTCAGAAAATCAGACAATTTTGTCGACAACTGTCTCTATTTTGGTATGTGTGCATGTATAATAACCAGAATCTTGTGGCCACGCTAATTTTTGAAAGTAAGGTCCATGAGGAAGATATTTGCAACAAAAATTAAAAACTTTAGAGCAATTTGGAAATTTGAAAACTTTTTGTTCAAGTTTTAGAAATCTGCGTCAATGTTTATTATAGATAAATAAAAGACTTGAACAATATCCACATAAACTATGTAATTTCAATAAAAATTAGAAAAGTTATATGCTGTTCAATATTTTAAAAATCTTCAAGAAATATAGACTGTTATTTTTCTGATACATTAGGAAACTGAATTAATAATGTACACCGGGTATAAAATATATCTTTAAACAATCCTTATTAAATTTTCCGTTTAAACTAAAATTCGAAAAGTTTGAGATTTTTTAAAATATAAAACAATATTTTATTATGAGTTTTCGAAATTTTTAACGATGTTTAAGTAGAGCGAAATAAAAAAATTTTAATATTTAAAAAAATATTGATCAGTGACCGCTCATGTCATCGTTATCATACAGAAAATTGAAGAATATAATAAATGACTTATTAATTGTTATATTATACTTGTATGTGTATGATAAAGTATAGTAAACGTGTAGAAACATTATAAACATGTCCAAAAGTGAATATCTTCACGTTATTTAATCAAATGTTGATATTAGGAACGGTTATGAACAATGTATACGAGAGATTGTCATTTATGTATGTATGCATTTATACATTTATAATAAATTTGGAATTCGCTCTCATGAAATAATGTGTTCAGTTATTGAAATTTATTTTCGAAAACAATTTTAGAGATCAAATGATTTTATATTTCCACCATCTGCGAATGCTCCCTTTTTAAGTGAAATATTTATCGATTTTTATGAACTTTTTTTTACATATTTTTTTAATTATATCACGAAATTAATTCAGCTAATTTAAATTTAATTGTGCCATACCTTTATGACTTTAGTTATTGTAACAGGCCTCCATTTTATAACAATGGAAGGATCATTCATTGTGGAAAAAAGGAGTCGAATGCTCATAGCGGGGAGCCTGCCTTAAAGCCTACCGAGCTACCCGTCCCGGGGTAACTTCCCCCTACCGCCGGGTAGCCACCCTACCTAGGTTAGCAGTTTGGGAATCGCTGTCTTAGAGAAGTATTTGGTACATCCTTAAGATGTCTTTTATAACATGTCTTTGGGCATCCTTGGGATGCTCTTCAATCTAATGTTATCAAGAAAGATGTCCTAAGAACGTCTACGTCTTTAGGACGTCTTTAGGTCATCTTCAGGACATTGGGCACCTTAGAGAATTTGATTGGACGTGCTTAGGAACGTCCGAAGGAGGTTTTTGGAATTTTCATGTTTTTGTGCTTACTGAGTCATCTTTCAACAATATAAACTAAATAGAGGCCTGGAGAGAATGTAACCCTAAATTCTGATACACGAAAACTGGCAGTTAAGGTTTTGTAACCTGTCGTTCAGTGGTTGAAACCTATAGCCAGTAGAATATGTCGTGTTTAAAACAAAAGTCACTGAAGATATAGTTAAGTTCAATAAATAAAATTGAATTTCTTAATTCATAAAAATTTTCAATTGCAATTTCTTGGTGAACAATATATTCTTTGATACTGTCACGGTTATAAACGATAATAAAAAATGCAATGAAGTTATCGATAAAATCCGGACTTTGGATCCGAAATATATATTGTTCCGAATATTTAATCTGTTGAGTTAATTAGCAAAGTTCTCTAAATTAATAATTATTAATTAGTAACAATTCGTCCTAATCGCGCACAAGTAGTAGTAGCACTCTGTATTTTCGGAAGAGCCATTCACAAATGCACACCTCGCAGTCGAAAATTAAAGGGCGGCGTGCAATAACCACCTTGGCGCTAAGAAACTTGAAGAATTATTGTTCGATGAGAAAATTTTGCAAATTGCTCAAATCAGAATGCTGACAGTCAATATTTGTAGAGAATTTCATAAGGCCTCTTTTTTGTATCCCTAATATAAAATCTCTAAACAATATTGTCAAATTCGATTGTCACAATACTCGATTTCATTGCTATATGCGTGTGCAACGAGGCGTCAGTGGGTTAGACAGCATTGAAAAATATTGAAAAAATTGTCAAGATTGCTCGTTCTTTGATAGCTACACGAGTGCGACAGAGGCATCCGTGAGTCACCCTGAGTTAGACAGTAATGGAACGTTACACGTCTTTTTTTGAAGTTAATGATCCTAACGGAGCTGCCTTGATCTGCGCTTGCTTGGATTTTAGTGATGTTCATTGGCTACGGTGCGCGTCTGTACTTGATTTTTAAATACGTACGCGAACTAGAGCCAATGAGCGACGCACAGTTCAAGCATGCGCAAGTATTTTTGGATCATTATTGGAAACAATAATTGAATCAAAATTTGAAATCGATAATACGAATCCACGCTTCGCCTTTACCACCACCTTGCCACCCGGACCGCCGCAATACAGGGCCAAAGATATCTTTGAGAGGGAATCTGCTTGTTATTTATAATCGAATACTTATTTCAACTTAAGCCTCTCTGATTGTTATTTATGATCGTATTTTGTAAACTTTAGCATATACTCTGAGATTTCTATCGGTAGGGTTAGTATATTTTTAGTTACATGTTGATGTTTAAGCTATTATTTGTTATTAATATACTCCCTTTTCCGGCTCTGTAAATTTTTCGGTATCATTATGATTAGATTGCAGTATACTTGAAATCGTTTTTAATTTCGAAACTATTACACAGGCCTGCAAATTTTGGGGTAATTTTTTTTAAGGTGTATAGTGATTTTCGATGGAATTTTTTGCGCTGAAACCGAATCCAACCTTAGAATTTTCCTAGCATTTCAAGTTTTTGAAATGAACGGGGTAAAAGAGGACAAGAATGGTTAGTTTGGCTAATTTGGGCACTTTATAGCGACAGATTTATCTCATTTTATTTAATTTGGAGTTTAAAGAACTTAAAAATAATTTTGTTCTTTATTTTTTTAAGTTGAATTTCTAAATTTTTTGGCGTTCAATTTTTGTGGATGGTAAGTAAAATATATTTGTCGCGACATCTAAAAAAACGAAAGTGCATGTCTTCTCATATTAGTTTGACTACTACGTATTTTTTTAATTTCACGAAATTTAAATGTATAATAAGTAATAAGTAATAAATAAGTCAACAATAAGACTCATATAAACTCATATGATGAGAACAGATTTGGTTTTATAGTTCATCCCTACGAAATTCGTATATGCATATTTTTATATTTATGTATGAAGATAAAAAACGTTATAAATGGAAAACCCTTCAGCTCAGAATAAAAGAACCTTTGTCACAGATCATTTTATTTCCGAAACGTACAGAAATGACGAGAGCACTTTTTGAATGATATATTTTCGGATTATTTATTTTATTTTGATAGATTTAATATGAAACACCATATTGTTTGATTTTTAAAAACGTTTAGAACATAAATAGGTGTACATCTAAAAAAATATGTAGCCGAAATATTTAAAGTATGTAAAATCTTAAAATTATTGTGAAATATTTTGTAGTTTCTTTAACTATTTTCAAAATTTTTGAAATCTTAAAAAATGTTTAGAAAAATTCTCTAAGCAGAAAAATAATTTTCTTTATTGTAGTCTCGTTAAAATTATATTGGCAATGTTTTTTTACACGAACTCTTGTAGAATAATTTCTCTTTGTTTGCAAATTTATACACGCTGCAGCGCGATTGACATTCAAAAAATATCACTGCAATATAATGTTGTAAGTGAATGCGATAACCGTATTATTGTATTTTAAAGAATCATTCATTTTACATAAAATGTGCTTCGTTTTTATCCACAAGTGCCTAAAATTTTAAGTTTATATAATTTGCCTACGAAATGGAGAAATAACGAAAAACGGCGAAATTTTCCGTAAAAAAATCATTATCAATATAATTCGAAAACTAATCCACGAATATATGATTTTTTCTTGAGTAGAAACACCTTACATGTAAATTCGCTCAAAAAATCACAAAACATTATTGCATAGCAAAACTTTCTAGAAAACATCATTTCAGTAAGGTCAGAAGAAAAGACGATTCCTTTTCATTTATAAACTACTAAAATGTGCATTTCTTTACATAATTTTGATAGAATGAACAAATAACGTCTTCGATGTATTTTACCACGTAGATATGAAATTGTAAAAAAAATTATATTTTTCATAATTTTCCAGTGTCAATGGAGAGTGATTAAAATCAACCTCTCTCTACCACGTAGATATAACTTTGTCAAAAAATAATATTTTTAAAATATTTTCCAGTGTCAATTGAGTCTTTAATTTTTGGGCTCCTCGATTATACTCTCTCCCTTTTATGGGCGCTAACCCTTGATATCTAAAATCAACGCCTCTACCAAAATAAAATAAGCCCAAAATCTGGTGCATTTTGTGTTTTGCAGATTTTTTTCCGCAAGGGGATGGTTTTTTGAAAATTGGGTAGGTTTTATATTCTTGCGCGCATTCGGAAGCCCAAAATATTCTCAAAATTTGGTATTGTTTGTTTTTTCCAAATTTGAGTTTTTAAATAGGGGTTAGTTTTATTATTAGTAGGGGTGATTTTTAGAAATTGGTTATCGTTGCGTTGAAGATCTCAAAAAAGCCCTAAATTATGATATACAGAAATTCGGCAATTTCGTTTTTAGAGGTGCTCGCTTGATAGACCTAATTGTCGCGCTGGAAGTTAATTAAAGGCATAAAAAGTTGCAACAAAAAAGCTAAATTATATTTTTTGAATGTGCAGACATATACTGAAAAAGCATATACATTCCAGTGGTTATCTTTGTAACGAATAGGGATGAGAAATAATTACGCTTAAAAGTACCATGTTACTATTTTATATGTAAGTTCCATCTATGTATATATCGACTTTTTTCAATACGTGTTTTCATTAAAGGAGATTTTTTTATATAAGAGTTAATTTTAGAAAAGCGATTAATATGCCGTTGAAGAATAATGAGAGAGCACAACAATCAGGAGGACAAAAGTCTCAGCAGTTAAAGAATACAATTTTTGACTTTAGTCTTCAGGTTTGTATATGGATACAAATCCGGGGGTTGTTTTTGTAACAATTAGGCATGAACAATTATTTTGCTTAATTTGGTTTAATAGAACATTGTAAAGCAAAAAATAGCACAAAAACCTAGCCTAGCCATTTTTTAAATACTTTTTTTATTACGGGGGTAGTTTTTTTTTAATGAGGCTCGATTTTACAAAAGCGATTCATAGTCCCTTGTAAAGCGAAAAAATAGCAAAAAAATCTAACCTAGTAATTTTTTTAATTGAATGATTTTCAAATGAATTTAGTAGACGGTGCAGCTGAGTTGCCGGCAAACCAGCACCGGCCTGTTTTTCTCGAAAAATAATAAAGCAAAAAAAATTATTTTTTCAAAAATAGAAAAAATAGCAGAAAAGTATGCATGATATCACGTTTTGTTTTTCTTTCGGGGCGCCGCTGAGTTGTCTGACCTAAAAATTTACCATATTTGAGACGAGCAATCTAGTACTTCTGCAAGACCCTGTTGGCATGAATGGATTAAAAACGCTGCAATTACGCCGAGAAATGCATTATGAATATCAGCGAAAATTAGCATTTTACTTTTAGTTCCAGAAAGTTATAGTAAATCTAGTGCTCTACCATTTTTCCCTGAAGTTACAAAATATATGATTGATAAAGCTAGAAAAATAATTACAACAAAAGGCATATACTCTGCACCTGATATATATTCTGGACATCCTTTAGACGAAGAAACGAAAAGCTTTGGTTAAACTATTATCTTAATGACGACCGATGCAGTTCAAGGCAAAGTCTTAATACAAGGAATGTGATAACCACCCGAGAAAGTAATAAGAAAAATTAAAAGGCGAAAAGTTTTTTTTTACCAGGAGTATGAAAGAAATCTATCAAGTGTTAAAGAAAGAGAATCCTAGAATAACGATTATTATTTCTACTTTTTATCATTCGTGCCCTAAACATGTTGTAATTGAACCAATCGATCAAGCTTATTTAAAACATCATATGAAATTGCTAAAGAAGAAATTACATTGGCTGTATGAAATAATGGAGAATCGATTAAAAAACAACGGATATCAGGAATCTCATGTTAGAATTTTCTGAGTGGGCGTTTAAAATAAATTTACATATTTACGTCAAAGACATTCAAAGAAATTCTAATAAAAAAAAAGTATCCGCATCTAATCCTCATCACCTTGTGATACAAATTGATTTTGCTGAAAGTTGAACTGTGAAAATAAAAAAAGCTCTGCGAAGCAAGCATTGGGTCAATAAGTTCATTTCTAAATACATGAAATGAAAAATTTAAAACACAAAATAAAAAAGCTGTTTTCGGGAACACGACTGCAATAAGTTTAATTTATTTGCCTAAAGAAGAAGTTGAAAGGTTCAGGGACAAAAAGCTGTTAGAACGGGAAAAATAATAAAGAAAGCAACGAAATTAAACTGTTGGTATCTCGAACAGCACAAACTCCAGCTTTTGTAGTTAAAGGAACAGAAAAAAGAAGGCCAGAACTGTCAAATCTATGGCAAAAAATACCACATCTACTGCGAAAACTTATACAGAGTCTTGTAAAAATAACTTCCGTAACTTTCATCTTAAAGAGAGTAAACTGATTTCTACATCAAATAGGAAAACATTATGATGCGTGAATAAAAATAAATGAAAACACTGGCAGGTCTCTGGGTCCGCTATTAAGCCGAGTGTTTGGCTACTAAAATCAAAAGCTTCCAATTTGTATCCTCAATTGTTACTTGGCACTTATACTTATCAAAGTTCTATCAAGGAACTAATTCTGATGCGACATCAGACGAACCTCGATTTAACGAAATCTAACGCAATAATAAATGTAAAAGTAATTATTTTCCGGAAGGCTAGCCACTGTCAAAATGGCGGTCATAAATTATTTGAAATGTTCGGACTTTGATAAGATTGATGATATCTATTATTTCGGTGATGCTGAATGTAAAACGGGTATTGAGTTTTGAAAACTAAAAATGACGAATCCAATATGCAGAACAAAATTATCAAAATTGTTGACAGCTTTATCATTTGATCAGACCCACTTCATGCTAGCGCTTGTTCATACTACTTTTGTTATTACTTATATTCAGCATAAACCCAACATCAAATTTCTATTCAGTCATCATAATATCCTAAGTATCATCAATTTTAATATGGTGAAAAATAAAGCGACCCCAAAAACGTCAAGGTGAACAGTTTTCTATATTGTATCCGCTATTTTGAATAATTTACACAAGCGTGTTTTTTTTTATTACACCATTAAGCCATTTCCCTTTCGGGGTAGGCGACTCACTCGGCAGGGGAAAGGAGTAGTGTGTGGATGGGATAGAGATTTTTCAGATTGATCCAGAATTCTCGTGCTATTTAAGTAAATAACACGTTCGTTCCGCAACACTGCTCCGACCCAGGTTGCTGATCAATCTCTCTAGCAATCACCCCAAGCGAAGAACCTCACGAAGCCGTTATGTAAGGTTCCCCACTTGGGTCCATTAATAGCCAAGGTCTTTGTTGCAGGCGTCGTTCACTCTACTGACACTCTTTTTATTAACTATTTGCCGTTATACTTTCCTGTCCTGGCATACTTCTCTAGCTTCTTTTATGTCCATGCATTTTGTCATGCAGGCTCTCGTGTTTCTGTGACTTCTTATGTCTCTTCTAAGTAGGGTCTCATTCACACATTCTAACCATTCTTTCCGCGGTCTACCTCTGGGCACGTTGCCATTTACTTTACCTTGATACACTTGTTTCGTTAATCGTTCATTTGGCATTCTCTCAACATGTCCGAACCATCTTAACCGATTTCTTTCCCATGTGTCTACTAGCATCTCTTCTGCACCACATTCTTTTAGAATTATCTCGTTACTTACTTTGTCCATTAGGGATTTAATTTCGCTAAAACGAAATATGATGTTGTATGTAAGCTGAATGTAAGTAATAAAAAAAATCAGTAGAGATAAGCGCTTCTGTGAAATGAGTCCAAACAAATAATAAAGTTCTGCACATTGTTTATAATTTTGTTCCACCATATTAGATCTGCCATTTTGCATTTTAAAAATGCAACACCAGATTTACATTGAGCGTTCCCAAACACCTAAGTATCAACAAATTTATCAAGGTGGGAACATTTTCTATAATGCATGTACGCTATATTGGATTCAAATAAATCGAATAGACGGCGTTCCGATCAGGTAGGCCTGTCTTTGCATTGTTATGTATAGCAAACATACTGAAATTCATTGAAAACTAGATACTTTTTATAAATATAAAAGGAAGAACAAAGTTTTCAGTAACAATGAGAGCAGTTAAGTATTAAAAAAAAACAGTTTGAATTGTATTGATATTTTTATATTGTTTATTTTGCTAATATAATTAATTAGTTTCATAAACAATTGTAATTGTTGCAAATTTTAAACATGGATTGATAATATTACTTTACTAATAATAATAATAGTAATAATAATATTCAAACATCAATAATTAGCCTTATAATATACTTTTTTATTAATTCATCTATACATTTCCGTTTTCCAAAAAATGTATATCTACACATTATTTATTTATAATCAGAGTGGCGACTTTAACGGGCAACCGAGAACAACCGGGAAAAAAGCAAAATTCAAGTTCTCAAAATTTTCGTAATTCTGGTCAATTTAGAAAAGTAATTTTTACTTTATCTACAGTTGCAGGGAATAAGAGTGAAAATAATGATCGTTTTTACTTTAGGACAGGAAGTTTTGTTGAAGTAATATGATTTCCCTTGGGACAAGGAATTTTTGAAATGTAACGGGTTTTTTTAAAAGAATTTAAAGTGGGATTTAGAAAAAAGGTGTTTCAATAATCCCTGATCCAAGTAAAAATTCTTCACCATTCAAAAGTTCCTTTTTCTGGAATTAAAAATGAGAGAG
>NC_046658.1:152348065-152350302 GCF_010883055.1 Belonocnema kinseyi
AATTTGTGAGTTTTGAAAACTATATCACTGTAAGCAATTCTCAGTTCGAAAAAATCAAAATTAAAGAAATTATTTTTTTTTACTGTCTTTCATATGGGAAAAGTTTCATCTAAATGAATGTAGAATTACGCGGTGTAAACTAAGTGATTTTGAAAAATTTAGCAGGAAACTAAACATAAAGAGAAATTGAAATCACGTTTTTAGGATCGCTGAAATAATATTTGATAATCCTTTGTGATTTGCCCTCTGGAGTTCACTGGACATTCTGCGATTTCTTGTGTGGTCAATTCTTTTACCGCGCCGCTATTAATGTTTATTTTAGCTCGTTTTGGGATCCCAAAAATAGATGTAAATATTGGACGAAGAACCGTGGTCTTGCCTGATGATTTTTGTAATAATGCACAAACGTCGCCATTGGACGCTAATAATACAATTTGTTCATCGGCTGGCATGGGATCTAGAACATGATTTTTCGTTCTTAATGCTAGTGGTTTATCTGTAGGAAAAACGAATATTCGTAGTTTGAATATCGTATTCTTATTTTGATGAGGAATAAGTCGAATAAATGCAAGCTCTTCAAATCTATATCCAAGTACGTTAGGAAAAATTTGTTTGAGAGTAGAAGAGCAGGTTCTGACACAGAGAGGTCGTTCAGCATCTGGTAGAGACCCAGCAGAAGAATGACGTCTCTCAAGAGGAAGATTTGTGTCTGGACGATGTGTGCCAGGAGAAGAAGAAGAAGAAGGCCCAAAGCGATTAACGTTAGGATTAAGCTTATCATCAGGCAAACCCTTAGACTCCGAATTTTCTCCTGAAACAAGAAATATTGGATTACATTTTTGACAAATTATAAATGATGATGTAATTGTGTTGCCCAATTCCATAACCGCCTATAATTATATCTCGTTCAACGGCTTCAGAAAACACTTTTTAAACAAACAACTATATTTACAGATTGATTAATAATTTTGAAAACTTTTTAACTTTCTCATGCGAAAATAATATTCGGTTTTCATTAAACATGACTGATAATATCATTTTAATTTTTAAAAAATTAGAAAACTTGGATTTTTCAGAGACGCCTAAGTCCGTTAAGCTTAAAATTAATTTAAAATAAAGTGAAACCTATGTCAGAAACAAAAATTACATCTGTAGTCGCCCCAACTTAACTTTATAAATTTCTTCAATTGAAAGTGTATGTTTAAAAATGGAAAATTTGGTAACTAAAAGATTTTAGAGTTACACATTGTAAACTGAATGGTTTGATAATTGGAAAATTAAAAAAATAAACACAACAATCAGAAGTTGAGATCACACTTATTTTTTATGGCACAAAATTAAATGATTTAAAATTCCTCATATTTGATAGATTATTTTTAAAAAGTTTGTGAAATGTAGAAAAATTTCATTGTAAATATAAAAAGTTATTCTTGATTATTAATTTGAAAAGTCTGTTCATAAACACAGGATAAGGTTAAATGCCGAGCGCAAACACCAGATCTGATTGTCATGCGCGTTTTTTCAATTTATTATCGATGTTAAGAATTGTGTTGTACGCACGTATTACTCTATAACTCTTTGCGACTACTCCAGTTGTGGATACTGGACATTCAGCAATTTCGTCTTCTGTCAATTTTTGAACCGCACCGCTACTCATGTTTATTTTTACCCGCTTTGGCATCGAAGTTCTTGATGTAAATATTCCACGAAGAAACGTGTGTTTGCTTGGTCTTTTTTCCAATATTGCGCAGACGTCGCCATTGGACGTTGATAATACAATTTGTTCTCCGGTTGGCATGGGAATTAGGATGTTATTTCTTGTTTTTAATCGAATTGGCTTATCTATAGGAAAAACGTATGTTCGTAGTTCGAATATCTGATTCGGATTGGTGTGGGGTATAAGTCGAACAAATGGAAGATCTTCAAATCTAAATCCAAGGACGTTGGTAAAAGTTTGCCTGAGAGTAGGAGACCTCGACCTGTCACGCAGAGGTGAAGAAGAAGAAGAAGGTCCACCGTGATACAAACCAAGCTTAGGGCTATCATCAGGTAAACGCTCAGACTGCGTACTTAATTCTGAAAAAAATATATACAGGATTAAATTGTTGTCTTAGGCATAACAACAATTGTATGTTGGTACATACCAGGTGTATACATATGAAACCGGTATTTTTTCAAGAAAAAAAACACATTTATTTCAAGAGAATGATAACAAATATTTTATTCAAAGTATGCGC
>NC_046658.1:152350402-152353331 GCF_010883055.1 Belonocnema kinseyi
CGCCAATTAGCACAAATGGTAAGTTCCGACAGTGCCTACAAGTGTGCCTACTGGCCGCTAGATGGCAATACCGGTTTCATATGTATACACCTGGTACATCACGAGATGTAAATGAGGTTGTAATCAAGGAGCTTAATTCCATAAATTTTTATAATTTTTTCTCATACAAAAGCTTATGTGCCTGCAAATTTTTTAAACAAATTGCATTTTTAATGATATACATTTTCATAAGAAATTTAATCCTACATCTTTTTTTTACAAAAGTTGTGACTGCTGTCGTTTTCGCCGTCAATAAACAAATAGAAATTTCTGTTTTTGCTGCAACGCTATAAAAAAAATTAGCGTTAGATTCACACTTAATTTTTTGTTAAGTAAAAGTTATAAATTTCTACTTGCGAAATGTATAAATTATACATTCATACGATTGATCTCATAGGAAGTGAAACGAATTTTTAGCGAAAAAAAAATCACAGAAAAGATTTTTTCAGCTTATTGTTCCAAAAATATTCAGCCTATTCATTTAAACATTGTCAAAATGTGTGATTGTATTCAAGCATGGTTTACATATTTGAAATTCACAAGATAATTTTACTTATTTATAATCGTACATCAATTTGTCTTATATTTTGTCAAGTAACAGCTGCACTATATCTGAAATAATAACATATCTGAAAGTCTTGAAATTATTAAAAGAATGCGTTAAAATAAGTTTAAAATTAAACTGTCCTTCTATTTTTGTCCAAAACTAGTGCCTACTGCAGTGACTATTGTCATTTTTAGCAAACTAAATTCTAAAGTACCTGAAAATTAAACCGCTAATTTTCACGCAAGTTTTATTTTCACGGTTGTTGTCAAGCGAATTTTGTTAGGTTAATGTTGGTTATTTTTTCCAATTAGATTTTTTTCAAATAAATAATTGCCCATCAATTTTCTTTTCTTTGGCTCACAAAACATCTCCACTCTAAATGTGTAAAATGGAAAACAAGGTGCTAAACTTGAGATTGGACAACGTTCCTGATATTTCTGAACAGAAGCAACCTTCTGCGAATTTTAAGTTTCCTGTGACTAATGGCAGAAGATGCAATGATGCGTGTTTTTCAAATTTTAAATGGCTGCACTTACATCAAGAGAAAGATTCGGTTTTCTGCTACACATGTGTAAAAGCATGCTTGATGGTTCTAAAATCTGAAGGCTCGTGGTTAAGTAAGGCAGAAGAAACTGTTATTATAACTTGATTTCGAAACTGGAAAAAGCGAACAAAAATATAATGCACATGCAAAAAGTGCCTTCCACACAAAAAATATCGAGAATATGAAAAGCCAGTTATTAATCAAATAGAAGCTGCGATGCAGAATGATCAATAAAAAGCTTAAAACTATTTGATGGCGATAATCAGCACCCTCCGATATTTGGGACAATCTGGATTAGCTATTTGAGGCCATGAACATGACTCAGGAAATGTCATGGAACTTCTACAAGAAAGAACACTGGATATCCCTGAACTGAATCAGTGGTTCAATCGAACAAATAATTACGTAAGTACAGATATTCAGAACGAAATTATTGAAATTATGGCTCACGTCTAGCTTCGTGAACTTGTCAACAAAATAAATGCTTCGCCATACTTCACTCTTATTGCTGATGATACGACTGAAATTGAAGGATTCAAACAGTTTTCCATTTCCGTCCGTTGCGTGACACCTGAGTGCTTAGAAAGACGAGAAAATTTCCTGAGCTTATATATCCCAGAAGATATTATCATAAAAAAGTTGACATCTTCCATTAAAGATGTATTTCTGAGACTGAACGTACCTTTACAAAAACTTTGTGCAAAATGTTTTGATGGAGGACAAAATATGTCCGGCAGAAACAAAGGAGTCCAAAAATTACTCAGCAACAAACAGCGAAGATCTTTATTTATCCACTGCTTCAATTATTCTGCTGATTTGGCTAGTCAAAGAGTCGCAAAAATGAACGCAGGAGTTTGCGATCTTCAGAGTTTAGTGAAAGACTTCCCACATTATTTTGCGTTCAGTAAAAAGGCAGAATTCTTACGCTAATGTCTACTTTGGTGCTGCGAAGACCAGCCTCGCGTAAAGCAGAAAATGCCCAAACACGAACCATGGAATCATTAGATTTATTGCGAAAAAAAAAAATTTATTGTATGTAAATATATAGAGGTGGCAAGATTTTAGAACCTAAAATGTTTTAACCAGAAATGAAAAAATTACATTTTCAGTAAAAAATAATTATTACACACAAAAAAAACAAAGTCTGAACAAAATATTTAACTTTTCAATCAAAAAATTGAATTTAAAAACAAATAAAGTGAAACTCTTCAATAGACCTCGCATCTATAGCCCTTCCGAATATTGACGCCGCACAGTGGGGTGAAATCGGAAAACGAGGTTCAAAATGACATTTAGAACGCAATTATGCACCAATTTTAGAATTTTTTTTTTGAAAAATTCAGAACTAAATTTTTCAGAAAATGGTAAGAGTAGATTTTTTATTTTTTTGTTTATTTAATTTTTATTTTAATGCAAACATCGAAAAAAATGTCGATTTTTCTAATTTCATTTTTTACCTTCTAGACAAAATTTTTCTTATACTTCTCGTTCCTTGAATTTAGTGCACAGGGGTATAAGAAATATAAAAAAATTCTTAACTTGTATAGTTAATTGTTATAAACAAATTGTATTAACAAATACTTGACATTAAGGGTTATTCGGCTTCAACGTATATTCCTGCTCTGAAATCGCTTGCTTTCATTGTGAGGATGATACGTGAATATTTAAATTTAACGTTAAATGTTATTTGTTTATTTTATAAACAAATTCACATTTTTGCCGTTTTTAGGCGAAAAGAAACCGTTTTTTCTTTCTACCTTGTTGCAATTATGTTGCCAGTGATGTTTTCTGAAAAAAAA
>NC_046658.1:152353431-152355713 GCF_010883055.1 Belonocnema kinseyi
AAATTTAGTTCTGAATTTTTCAAACAAAAAATTCTAAAATCGGTGCATAATTGCGTTCTAAATGTCATTTTGAACCTCGTTTTCCGATTTCACCCCACTGTGCGCCGAGCCACTTGTAGGTAAAACAGCAAGTGCGCGGGGTGCGCGAGATCTGCGGTTGTCACACAGGCGTGAACATAGAAGAGCGGAGCTGGCTGTAATGACTTAGTACTCACCCACGGTCAGCCCAAAAATTGGCGCTATAGAAGAGTTACACTGTAATTTAATTTTTAAACGAATATGTAATTTTCTACAACAAACAGAAATTCAAAATTTGGAATTGATTTTTATAACCAAAAAAAAAAACGAATCTTTTACAAAATAAATCAATTTTCCATGAAAAACGGTTACATTATCAGTTTAAAAAATAACTTTACAAGAAGAAAAATTTTGGTCAGGAAAGTAGTTCAATTTCCAGCAGAATACATGAACATTCATCTATATGATTGCATTTTTAACCAAAAAGATGAATTCTTAACGAAAAATTGTATGTTTAATCTTTATCTAAACAACCCATATTAAATAAAGAGAAAAGAAGTTTTACTAAAATATCCTTTTTAACGAAAGAAATGAATTTTTAGTTAAAATAGATGAACTTTAAACAAGAAGAATAAATTACTACACAAAAAATTAATTTCAGTAAACAATTTTTTCATGTTTAAAAGAGAAATATACAAATTTTCAACTAGCAAAGATAAATTTTTAATAAAAAATGAGAATGTCAAATTTTTGGTTTAAAAAAATGTTTTTCCAACCAAAAAAGAATAGGATTTTCAATAAAAAAAATTAAAAGATCAACCAAAGAAATAAATTTTTAAACGAAATAGATAATTTTCAAACAATAAGAATAATTTTCTACTAAAAAAGAACTTTCTTCTGAAAAAAGATCAATTTTACAAGAAAATTCAACAAAATTGTCAAATTTTCGACTTGAAAATGAACATTAAAACAAAAAGAAGATTAGTATTCTACCAAAAAGATTAATTTTTAACCATACACAACCAAAATGTCTGTTCTCTTTCTGTAGAAATTTGTTCAGATAAATAGATAAAAAATCATGATTCTATCGACAAGAAATTTTTCACAAAATTAGTTTACGACATAAAATTAGAACTAAATTTTAAAGTGAACTTTCCTATTAAAAATGCATATATTTGGATCGAAAATTCAACAGTTTTTCAGAAAAATTAACAGTTTTGTGACAGTACTTCTATTCCGTGCTTGTTTGAATACTTGTTTTTACATTCTCGTCATAGAAGGTTTTGGATTTGTGTAAAATTGGACCGTTCTAATTTTGGTCAAATGTCCACATTTTGAGACACTCAGAATCTGAAAAACAGGTTTTTACGGATTTTTCTATCTGGCTGTGTGTGTTTATATTTCTGTGTGTCTGCAGATTTTTAGATTGTTAGCACTATAACTTTCAAAATAATTGACAGATTGGATTGGTCAAGTTCGTTAGCCACCCATTTTTGATAAAAATTCAAAAAGTGAGCATATTAAAAAATTTTTTGAGACCACTTTTTTAAGACTTGAAAACTATCCTAAAATTATTTAAAGCAATTGACAAGACAAACAATTTGTCATTATGACTTTTTTTGATGAAAACAAAATTACCAGAATCATATTTAAGCCAAATAACGCATGATATGAACACGAGTTAAGAAAAGAAAAATGTTGCTTTTTGAATGCGTCATAATATTATGATAACAAATTTTCTAATTTTTTTGAAAAATTAAAAATTAAAATTTTGACAGCATAAAAAATATAAAAAAATAAGAAATTCCATTTTGTGACCAGTCTATGCAAAATAGGACGAAGGATGCTTTGACCAAAATTATGCACTCAAAAAAGACCTACAAATCTGTCATGGGTCATTCTTTGATAGGACCAAATTTTTATTATTAACTTCTACGAACGCTAAACAAAAATTTCTTTGCTTATGTAAAAAATATTTTTATTTACTTTCACTTTTAAGCGGTTGGCTCACAGAGTTTTAAGTAAAGTAATTTTTTTTATCATAAATCAACACGAACTTAACAATCGAAATCCTTTGAATACCCTTAAGATTACACAGGCCAACAATTCTCAGAACCAGAGACCAGACCTAGTATACCCGAAGGCTTTTGCTGCGCTGAATACGAATCTGACCTCAGAAAAATTCCATCACCCTCAGTTTTCGAGATATTCTAACCTAAAAGGGTCAAAAACCCGTTATTTTGATGTGTTCGAGGCCCCGTAAC
>NC_046658.1:152355813-152374068 GCF_010883055.1 Belonocnema kinseyi
CTGAGGTCGGATTCGGATTCAGCGCAGCAAAAACCTTCGGGTATACTAGGTCTGGTCTCTGGTTCCGGAACTTTGTCAAATTTTGTCGGCCTGTGTTATTAAATCTTTTTAAATATCCTAAAATATTCCACGTTGTTAATGTTAATGTTAATTGTAATATTATATTATACTCACTAAAAAGATGCAGGAAGCACGCTAATGCGAGGAGAAAAATAGTAGGAATTTTCTTCATTTTCTCTGTCACCGTGAATGTCAAATAAAAGATTGCACTGATGTTTAAAGCGAAGGTTATTTATACTAACTTTTACGACTTCTGGGTGACGCGTTTTATTTATTCATTAAAATAGTTAAACTGGAAGGAGGGAGATCGTTGATCATTGACCTTGATATTTTCCATATCTTTCTAGATTTAATACGCATCGCACCTTCAGTATAATTAAAGATTACAGTATGTGTAAAAACAACAATTAAAATCCTACTCTTTTTATTTTTCTTGATCTTATGTATACAAAATTTAAATAAATAAAAAAATTAATTGTACCGTGAACAAAGCTGGCGTTCTTTCTGCGGCTTCTTGGTTCATCCAAAAATATGAAGAAGAAAAAACGCAAAAAGGCAAAAAATTGTTAAATGGCATTACCTTTCAATATTTTTATCGTTTTTTTCTATAATTTGCACTATTTTTTAGTGTTTCCAAAGTTGTATATGATTATATTATCATATAAAATGTTTACGTGCAAAATATTAACAACTAGAAAAAAGAATTTTTATCGAGAATTTCTTTAGAGGGAATAATCCCCTCCCAAGTTTTTCGAAATTTCTAAATTTTTGAAAAATTTAACTCATGTTCAAGGGTTTTATCGAAACGTGCCAGGTTTTTAGGGATTTGAAAGGAGTGTCTACGAAACAAAGCCATACTGATAACTTTTATTTTCATGCTACCTCCACCCTTCCTGCAGCGTCACAAATATGACGCAACAATAAAAAACTACATTTTTACGTAATATGGTTACTTTTTATCAATTTTCCTCGTTTTTTTCATAAAGATAATAATTATTAGACCATTTAATTAGTGGATATAACATTTTAAACGATTTTCAACTCTTCATATGTAAATTATTTAAACAATTATTTTTCCCCCAAAAATATAAAAAATGCTTTCAGACAAAAAATTGTATGTGTTATATTTTATTTCATTTTTTTAGTTATCGAAAAAAACTCCTTCAGCAAATAAAGATTGCTGGAAAATGTAGAAATGTATTGAATATTAAAGGAAATATATAAAAATTATGTAATTATTTAACAAAACGTAGCATGGAATACGAATTAAAAGAGGAAGTTGATTCGGGTGCTAATCTGAAAAACTGCACCCGATCACAGCGAACTCGCAGCAGTGATGCTTTTCAGGCTACTGAACAGTGAAAGCTTGACACCTGCAAAAACGCCCATTATAAGGACGATTAGTTTGACAGAATATTCCGGGTAAAATCGTCGAAACTCCCTCACGAGGTCTCTATACTTCTTTTTTTTCATTTTCCTTGGCTATGATGTTTTTGTTAGCTGACGCCGAAAATTCGATAACGAATATGGTTCGCTTCTCGAAGTCAAGAAAAACCGTGTCAGGCCTCAAGTTTGCAATAGAAACTATTGTCGAGAATGAGAAGTGCCGCAGCACTTCTCATTCTCGACAATTGACTCGATTTCCCCAGGAGCATTTAGAGGAGCTCAATCCGAGGAGCTGTTCATGGAAGTTTTTCTCTTGTGCTTTCTTAATCTGGGCTCTCAGAAGTGAGTATTCGAGATAGATAAGATTTGATGCACTTTGCTCACCCCTAATACTGGCCTTGACCTTACTGACCTTACTGACCTTGACCACTATCTCTAGCACTTTTCTATTCCGAAGGGTACTTTTGCAGCGAACCTGCAGATCGAAAGCTCAAGGTCTGTGCTAAAAGCAAAGAGCAACTACATTTTGCTCTAGGGATTGTCAAACGATATACTAAGGCAGTAGGAATGGAATTTGGGTTAGACAAATGTGCCAAGGTTTATTTAAGCGGACGAAAATTTAAAGGCATCCCTGAAGATCCTGAGCTCGTCGACAGAAGCGCTATACGAAACCTTCGCTCTAGAGAGACTTATACATACCTGGGTGTGCCACAGAGCCGCATTCAGATTGTGGCATCTATAAAGGATACTCTCCAAAGCAGATACAAATGTATCATCGGGCAGTTTCGACCTTCTAAACTATCGGCAAGGAACAAAGTATCTGCAGTGAACATGCTTGCGGTCCCTGTTGTACTCTATTTATTTAGAGTGGTACCATGGAAGAAGAGAGAGCTGAGATTCTTTTATGTCAGGACACAAAGGTTATGCACATGAACAAAAGTATGCATCTAAAGTCTTCTGTTCCGCGACTTAACATCTTACGCCGTCAAGGTGGTCGCGCAATATTGAATCTTGAATGTCTTCACAAGAGGATTATTCTGGGTACAGCACACAGAGACGCAAATAGAAGAGACCCTTTTTCTTAAAATGGTCAGGGAGCACGAAGAAGTGGGCGAAGGGGCGTTTCTGTACAAATCAGCGGATGAGGTGGCCGAAACACTCGGTCTCAAATTTAGTATTAGGGGTGAGCAAAATGCATTCAATCTTATCCATCTCGAGTACTCACTCCTGAAAGTCCGGGTTAAGAAAGCACAAGATAGAAACTTCCGTGAACAGACCCTCTATAAGAAGATGCATGGCTTCGTCCACAGAAAGAAGGAGGATTAGTCAATGTCATGTGAGCTAACTTTTTCTTTCCTTAAATCAAGTGGATTGAAGTCTGGCTAGGAGGGTTTCATTTAGGCATTTCACGGCGGTGTCATTTCCACTTTAACATACCGTCGCCAGATTTTTATCCAAGACATTCCCGATGGTAACTGCAGGGCGTGCCATGCACACCCCAAACATTTAATACACAAACTATCTAATTGTCCCACCCATGCGGGAACAACCTACACCCAGAGGCAAAATGCGGCACTGAGAGTGTTTTATTACACTCTCTGTCACTCTTACGCTATCAACCTGAATATCGATGCCCCAAATGGAATTTTATATTCTCGACAATTGTTTCTATTGCACACTCGAGGCCTGATATGATTCTTCTTGACTTCGAGAGTTAGTAGTCTGAAAGGCATCCCTGCGTGTGAAAAATATGCTAACGCACTTGCGGGAAAAATGCAGAATGCGGTCGTTCTGGGGTCGCTCCGTGTCCTAAGGTTGCACGAGACTTTTGCCGGATCGTCGCATGGATTCTTTTTCAGACTGTAAGCACATATCTCATGACCGTGAGACGTGGTTGCGGCTGAAATTTTACCGTGATTTACCTGGGATCGGGTTCAGTTTTTCAGATTAGCACCCGCTCCCGGCGATATATCTTGCGGTTTTCCTTATGACAAACTTTTAAATAATAAGTGTGATAATTTACATCGAATGAAGTTCAAGCGTAATTCTATGGAAATTTCTTTTCTGTCAACGGTCAATTTCTGTATTAAGTAGGATATAAAATTGTTTATCATCTGTCACGTTTAAGACGCGTGTAAGAGAATAAAGTGTACCAGTGTATTTCATTTATATTTTATTGTAAGAGCTCACAACCTTATCATTCCTTCTTTGGAATTAGAGGATTTAGAGGTCTAAGATAAATAATCATCCTGCTCTCACTTTATATATTTTGTAATTTTCTATTATTTCCGACGAACTGGCATACAAGAGGCATTTTTAAGCAAAATAACTCCTAAATACGTTTTTTGGTAGAGGAGACGTAATCTCTTAAGAAGTCCCACAATAATGCCTTTTCATTGTTTTAATAAAGTTGGAAACTTACGCAATATCACTCTCATTAAAATTCTACATTTATTAATATTTCTATTTATATTTGTTAGGTTTGTTAACAATAACTTATGTTTATTTTTCGGCGACTGTATCGCAAAAAGCCAAAGCGCTATTACTCGGGTACCTAAAAACTCAATAATTAGCTATAATAACGCTCGGATTTTTTTGTGATGGTTTAATTAGAAAGGGCAGCTCAAGAACTATCCAAATCTGTAAAAACCTTAATTTCGATTTTTTTTAGATTAAGTCACCTTACTTCGGCGCACGTCACATACAATGAAATTTTTAATAAACTTTCAAAACGAAAACTGACCAGAATTTCTGGTACGGCAGAATTTCAAAACAAGAGAAATCTCTACAAAGTAAAAGACAATTTTTGTAACGAATAAAAATAAAAACTTTATTCTTAAGAATATCGATATACTCCAAACAGAATTAAGGGCGCCAGCCACTAGCGAAACGGATATCCACCATTAAGACTATATTCTCAAATGACACTGTCGGGAGCTCCACAATCAGTAAAGAACGAGCTTAACTTATAAATTTTCACATCAGTGTAATGTCAGATTAATCCCCAAGGGGGTGGAACGCCTAACCACAAATTAATCAGAGGCCGACATCTTGTTAAAACACACTATTCTTATTTAGAAGAAAAAACTGCCGATACATTTGCCGCAATTACAAAAAAAATCCCATAGGCGAATTTCTCAAAAAGGAAATCTCAGGGGGAGGTGGGGCTTTGTATTCCTTAATGTATACGTTCCCTTCTTTCTCCCAGCTTCTGCTAAAACGGAAAAGTTCGCGAAATGATCTATAGTCTGAGCGATGGATGACCTTGTGCTAACCAGGTCTGAGACTTCTGTGGACCCAATCAAGTTTTTCAACTATCGGAGCTTCGTCCTCAGGCAAATTTATCAAGCTCTGTACAATGGCTAAGTAGTCATCGATAGACTCTTCTTTATTCTGTGTTCTAGCCTGTATTTGCTCTTTGACCCTTCGTTCAAAGTCATCGTCGCCAAATTGAGATCTACATTCCTTTCGAAATTTAAGCCAGCTACAGAATTCCTTTTCATGATTTTAAAACCATTTTGACGGAATTGCTTCTAATTAAACCGGCACTGCTCATAGTTGTCCTTCATCTGATACTCCAGTAAGCTTTCTACGGTCCTCTATTTTTGTTAGAAAGCCATTGGCTCTAAGGCCACTCTTACCACTGAAAGTAAGATTCCACCCTAAAACGATCTTTCCCAAATATCTATTTCCGAATCTGTTCCAATTGTTTGATCTGTTGCTATAAACTATGTCCCTATCTCTGGATTGATCGCGAGAGCGGTGTTCTTTGAGTCTAATGTTACTCCTCCGTGGTCTTTCCGGTAGGGAAGGTTCACGGTTTGTGCTCACATCAACTTCAGGGTAAATTTGTGGAATTTTTTCTGCAAACTCCCTAAATTATCTTTCGTTAAAAGACGTTTGGCTATATCTTTTCAATTTACTTCTATCCATACCGAAAATATGTTTTCTATTGTTGTTCGTCCTGAGATCTTCGGTCTCAGATTCGGAAGCTGCGGTGTTAGGAAATAATATGTTAGGCATCTTAGTTGGGTCCTTATGAATAGTACCGAGATTTTCGTTTTGTTGGAGTTCTGCAGAATTTTCCGAAAATAATTAGAATTGTGAGTGGTGTTGTTCCTCTTTTTTCTCCGGGATTTTGCAAGATCGGCTTTCTACTTCGAATGGTAGCGGTATCCTGCATAACACGGTTCGCAGGACTCAAATTACTATTGCCTGTTTCCTTAGTTTCAAAAGAAACTACTGGTTCCGGTATATTAAAGGGGGTTGGCATTCCGAAAATTTGAGCCTAGTTGAATTAAACATTTGTCGAATTGATCGGGGGTAAGAGGGAAGTTTGAACGTGTTGTGTTCAGACTGTGCTCTTCGTACCAGAAGTGTCTAAGTTCAAAGCTTTAAGACTTTGAACAATTTCCAGATTGTCCAATTCCGCGATAAATCTTTTTAATGCTGTGTATATTTTCACGTGATCGAGCGCACTTAAAAACGACCTGTTGTTTAACTTTTTTTTTTTAATTCGAAATTCGAAAAATAAATTTCAACTAGAGAGGAAAAAAAATATTCGAAGCTCAAATTAAACCAACCAAACTTCCAAAACGTTGAAAACAAATTTCGGATTCTAATTCTCCATTTCCAAGTCTTCTAAAAAAAAGTTTACAAGCTATTTTTCGAGAAATTCCAAGTAATTTTGTTACAGTTACAGCGTGCGTCTTGTCATTGCGCGACAGGGAAACAAGTTTACCACAGACTTTCCGAATTTGAAACTAATTTTCTACTAAAAAAGATTTATTCTGATGAAAAAATATAATAGTTGATATTTTAAACAAAAAATGTTTTAATTACAAATTCAACATTGCATGATTTTTTAAATAAGTTGCATTCTTTTTTAAAAAAATGTAAATTATAATTAAAATGATCAATTTTGGAACCAAAAAGACGAATTTTCAAAAAAATAGTTGAAATATTAATTGAAACAGATTTTTCAGTTAATAAAATTTTTAACCAAATAAAAAAATTTGTAACACAGTATTGGCTTTTCTGGTGTCCCACTTAAGGATATGCCCCAAAATTCGTGTCCCACTAATGGGCGATCTGACTAGCTCAAAAAATAATAATTACCAAAGAGATCCGAAGCTCTGTGCACCGATTTGAAATTTTTTTTTCATGGTCAGTCCTTTTATAATAAAAATAGTGTATTTTTTATGGTCAATGTATTGCAGAATCTTAAGCGTGCATTCTCAGTAACAGTAAAATGAAGAGAAATCGAATTTCGTCGATTTCAGCGTCATCTATCGCGAAACGAGAAACATGTTTTCGACAAATCATATCCATTTTTATCCAAAGAATCCGAATCCGCAATAAAAAATAGGAGTTCCCTTTTAAGATTTCGAACTTTCTCCCACCCACCATCCTCAGGGGGAAGTGTGGGGGAACCGATTTTAACATCAGTGGATGTACTCCTCATTATATTATATTAACAATAGAGAACAAAAACGTTCCGTTTAAATTTTACCTACTCTCCTGAAATTTTTGTAAAAAATTGCTATTTCTTAGATAAAATTACCTAGAATTTGCATTTTTTAATAAATAAACATCCAGGCACATCATTCTTAAATTTTGTTTAAACTGTTAAAAAACCTATACGGACCATGAAGAACGTTATGTATGCTTTGTAAACTTTTTTCTTTATTGTTTATAACAATTTTGAAATTAGAAAACATCTGTGATAATTTAATTCGTAATTTTTTAATAATCTTTACTGGTTAAATTTTCTTTTACAAATTAGCTTTAAAATATGATTTCTGGTGTTTAGGTTTTTAAATTTTCATCTAATCTCTACATTCTATTTTTTGTAATGTATAAGGAATGTTTCAGAATTTTTATAATCCTTTCCAAAAATGTTTAGGCGGCGAACTATACTCTTGTATTTGTTTACTTTAAAGTGATCATGAATTTTATGACTTTTACCTGATAGATTTTTTTTTTTTTAATCGGACGTAAACTTAGAGTTTTTATTCCTGTATTAGCTACAATTGTTTTATTACATATTTCGTTAGAACAAGTAAGTTTCTTTTTAAAAGTTCGTGAGCTAAAATAATCTCCAATGTTCAGTGAATTTGATCCTCGCATCCTCTAAATTTTTTTTTCTTAATCTAAAAAAATTAGGGAGAGTAATTTTTCAAGCAGAGAAACAAAATGCCGCGATATGGTCGCCGAAAAATAAAAAACAGTTTTTTTAAACAACCCTAATAAACATTAATTTAAATATTAATAAATGGGGAATTTCAATAGGACGGACATTACGTAAGATTTCAACTTTGTTGAAACAATTATAAGACATTATTGTAAGACTTCTTAATAGATTACGTCTCCTCTACCAAGACAACGTATTTACGAGTTATTTTGCTTAAAAATGCCTCGTGTCTGCCAGTTCGTCGAAAATAATGGAAAATTGCCAAATATATAAAGTGGGAGCAGGGTGATTATTTATCTTATACTTTATTCTCTTACACGCGTCCTAAAAGTGACAGAAGATAAAAATTTTCTATCCTACCTAATACAGAATTTGATCGTTGATGGAAACAAAATCCCATGTAATTAAGCTTGAAATTTAGTCGATGAGAATTATCATATTTATTATTTGAATTTAATAAACAAATATTAAATTCATCCTAAGCAAAGCTCGTAAAGATACATTCAATTTTTAATGGCAGTGGCTCATTTTATTCTCGTAACGATTTCTTACGGCTTGTAAGAGTTAAGTGATATAAAATTTTTTTATATTTATTTTATTTTCGTAGCAATTTAACTGTTCTTCATGGAAAGTTTTGCGAATAAAAAAATTTGCTGACTAATATTAAATAAAAATGTAAAAAATATAAATGCTATACATATATTGGGTAGATAAAAAAACCCCCCTGTTTATTAAAATTCATTAAAAATTAAACAAATATTTTTCGCGAGCCAAACCACGATTCGTATGTAAAAGAAGATAAAACAGTTTAAATATTTAGAGAATTCGATTTCATAATTTTAAAGCAAAATATCTTACACAAACATAACCTTGAAAACTGTGATGTAACCTGTTTACTAGCATCACGATTAACTTCTTATTGTTTTGTTAGTATAAAGATGAAAATGTTATCTGATAGCCTCTTTTACATTCTTATCATTTAAGATTGAGAAAAAAATTTTTTCAACGAATTTTTCAATGAATTTCCAAGTTTGGACACCCCCGGAATTCAAAAATCATGTTTTTACGATGATGTCTGTTTGTCTGTCGGTCTGCCCATCCGTCCGTAAACGCGATAACTCTCGAAAAACTGAACGGATCAAATCGATCTTTGGCCCACTTTTTTCAGTTCCAAAAAGAAAGGAACGATTTTATGTACGGCTATTCATACTAATCAGAAAACCAAAAAATTTGTCCTAACGACTTTTTTGATGAAACAAACATTTTCAGAGTTATAGCATTTATAAAATTTTAAAAATCAAAATTTTAAGTCAAACAACGTAAGTTTCAAGAAAGTTATCAAGCCTGGTTTTTCATTAACTTTTTCAATTTTTTTATAAATGAATAAATATTACGAAAAAATTGCAATTTTTTCTATTTGACAGTAAATTTTTTGATTTTTTAAACAAATTTTATCAAACAAATGCGTTATTTGGGCATTTTTCAACGGAAAAACTCGTTTTTTTTCAATGCCAGTCCTTTTAATTGGGAACTTCATGGTAATTGTAGCAAGATTCATAATGAGATCATCAATTTTATGATTGACGTAAAAACTCGTTTTTTCCAAAGTCAGTGCTCTTAATTTCAGAAATAAGATCTTTTTTTTCATTCAGTACTTACAGTTGGCCAACACGAGAGGGTTAGAGTTCAAGGAATGAAGGAATTATCGTAAAGTTCCCATTTAAAAGGACTGACAAACAAACTCATTATTTGGGAATTAATAATGAGTTTGTTTACTATATTTGTTAAAAAATCACGAAATTTATCAATTTATTCAAGCATTTGAAATGCTTGAATGAAACTTTATTGAAAAATCTCTTTTAGATCGCAGTATTTATATCTTTCTTCAAATTTAAAATTTTCTACTTGATTGAGTCTACACTGGGAAAAAATACTTCTAAATCAATGAAATATTGGTTTAAAGCATCAAACGGTGCTTTCGCCCTAGGTCAAATGCGTATATAATCAATTCAAAAGCATAAGCTATTGTTTCTCATTTTCTTGATTCAAATAAAATATTATTAAATTATTAAAAAAATAATTAGACTCAACTGAAGATGTCCTGGACCTAATAGTAAAATATTATAAAGTTAACTGCAGTTAAATTTGAAGCAAAAGATATGTCCTATAAATTGATAGCATTACTCGTATTTTCATTGGCATTATCTCTTAACTATAAACTTTATTAAAATATCCGAAATCGCCGAGACGTCACGCTGAGGACGCATTGACTTTTTGATTAAACTATCATAAATCGATCTTTTTATTGATTAGACACGTGTCTCGGCTTTTTTGTAAGTGGGTCCTTGTTTAAACATTATGAGGTTAAATGTTTTTACGATGATTATCACCCGCTAATATATAAGGAACCAAAAATATATTTTTAAACGTACTTAGACAATTTAAAATTTAATTAGTACAAAAAAATATATTTTTCAAATTTTTAAGGTCTTTTGTGTTAGACATTTCTTGTCAAGAAATGAAAATTTCGAAATATTAATAAATTTGAGTTAATTTTCCTATAACAATATTCTACATTCAAAATGGTAACTAAATTAATAATTGCAAAAAGTAATTACTGATTACAAATAGACAATGTTAGATATTAAAGGGAAAAAAAATTTGCAAAATTTATATTTTGCATCGTTTCTTACATAATCATTAGTATTTTTTATTCCTGCCTATTGATTTATGTTAATATTTAGTTTCATAACAATAAATAATACTACCATAGTTTTTATATTTTATTGATGAAATACTGTGATTTTTTATTTTGTTTTATCACTCCATTTGTTTATCAAAACTGGAACTTTAAAGATAGATTGTTTCAAAATTCAAGTATTTAGCATTGCTTATGAAAATTTTGACACATTTTCTTTAGATTTTCAGTGTTTGTATATATTTTAAATATTTTGATGTATATTGCCAAATGAGACGACTGAAAAATTCAAAAAAAATGTGCAACACTGTAAAATTCCTGAACAATAAAATCCCTGTCAAAAATTTCCGAATTATGAAATTTCTGAATAATTGTTCCTTGGGATAGGAGAAAAGAAAAAAAATAATTCCTGTTGTTCTTTTTTTAAATTGTTCCTACGTAGAGATTGGAATTTATTACAGTTTACGTAATTAGTTACAGTTTATCACATCCCAGTTGGTAGCACTCTCAAATTGTCTAACATAGTGCACCAACGTTTGATGACTCCTCTCTAATGATTATGTGACAAGAGATGCTCCGCTAGAGCTAATGTAATGGTAGTGGAGTCTGTATTTTTGAGTGGAAGTGTATCTGAATATTTCGTGAATTTGCATTAAATCGTCAGAATGTGGGTGTACCATTTTGAAGACTTGGAAAGTGGTCCCAACAGATCAATTTGAATCTTGTCAAAGAGATCTTTAGAAGTGTCTATGATTACCATTGGTTAACGAGACCCTCTTCATTCTAGCTTGTTTCGCTGACAATTTTAGCAGAAAAAACACAACTCTTTGCACATCAGCCTTCAATTAATTCCAATAGTATTTTGATCTCACTGGCCAATATGTCTTTTTGGCACCCGTATATCCTCCCGCTACTGATCCATGATCCTCTCATATTATCTCATCCCTCACACCAACGTGCGGAATGCTTATTTCTCCAGAACGAATAAATATTAAAAGTCCGGCATCAATAAAATGTTGCACGATTGTTTTTTCTACTTACACCCATCGATACTTGATGTCGCATGCCCAGCAATACAGCATGTTGTCTCTTAAATGCGACAGGGTCTTGTCAATAAAACATTCCGTCTGACCAATACAACATGGCCTTGCAGACCTATCAATCCTTGATGTCGCATGCCTACCAACACAACATAGTATTAAATTCCGGCTGTTGTTAGTCTGTAACCCGATTAGAAGGCAAGTGCGAATGTGTCGCCAGCCTTACACTCCATATAAATCCGGCATCATCTTTTAGAAGTAGGGTGAGAGGTTTGACTGTTTTTGCGAAGTTCGGGATAAAACCTCCTTTAATAGCTAATTAATCCTAGAAATTGCTTCCGATTTTTCTTCCCTTTTGTAACAGGAAACCTTTTTACAGAGTCTAACTTCCTGGGATCTGGCTTTACTCGATCCTGAGTTATCACATACCCCAAATAAGCGATTTCTCTCTTGAGGAAATACAATTTCTCCGGTTGTAGCGCCAACTCAGCTGATTTTAATCGACAAAGCAGAGATGTTAAATTTCGAGAATGTTTTTTGAGTGAGGCTGCATAGACGACTGCCCTATTTCGTTGCAATTTATAGCACTTGACTCCACTCTGCCAGCCCCCCTTGGCCTCAGATTTACCTCTTGTACGTCTATGCGCAATATGTTTACTGGAATTAAAATTTGATTTAGTATTATACGCTGTAGTAAAGAAATTGTTGGAATCTCTACTCGGATTCTTCAATTGTTTGCGCAATCTATTATAGCTATTTACTTGGACATCCTCTTCGTTCACAAAAGCGATGGCGTGCTGCATACTCGGGTGATATATATTGATATGGAGAGTTTTTGTGAAACAAGGGCTTGCTGCCTCCGATTCTTTTATTGGCTACGTAGATTTCTTATTTTGCTAGATACAACAACAATTATTTTAGGGGCTAACACTCACTTGTGTTAAAACATTTCGGCTTTACACTCGTTTTTTAGGCCTTTAGGTTGTCCCTCGGAGCAGTAATCTTCACGAGCCAGTCGTACAGGAATCAGCATCAGTTAGTATCCCACGTTGAATGTTCAGTATTTATTGTGTTTAAACTTACGGTTGAAAGAACAGCTGGTGACTCTATTCAACCTTTTACAATCTCGGTGCAATCTTTAACGCCCTCGGTTACCCGGATTGAATCTACTCGAAACTCAGGCAAAAGATTGCGGCTTCACACAAAAAAGTCTCGGATTCGTTTAAAAGACGTCGCGCGCGCCAGTGGACAAAAAGCTACTCAATCTACCCCTGGTTATCCATAGGGCGTACTCAACCAAGTATTTCGGATTTGCTTCCGAGAATCGACACGTACTTTTGGACCAAGAATTACTGTAATTACACCCTTGGTTATCCACACAAAATAAAGAAAATGAAGCACATTGTTTTCACAGTTAAAATCTTGCGCTTAATTTCAGTTTTTTTTTCAAATTTATTCAAGTTTTAAATTATTGAAGCTGCAGGAAACCTCCAGGTACGAACTCTGGTGCGATCTTATTTGTTAAAGAGTTCTACCAATGTCATTAAAGGCGGATTAGGGTAAGACATTTACAGAAGGAAAACAAATTAATTGAGTAAGAAAAAACTCAATATTAAAATTTGTTAATAAGAAATATCACTTTGCACTTCACTTTTGTCTTTCGAAAATAAAATAATTAAAAGGTTTTTATTTTTTTCATGAACGCCCTTAAACTCAAACACCTGAGCCGCATAGCCTATTGTGGGCGAGGTCGCTTTGCTCCTTCCACTGGATGTAAGCAGTTAACTTCAGTTAAAGGTCAAGGATAAGGGTTCAAAGTCTACATCCGAACGGATATACACTATTTAAGTTTAAATGACAGCTTCCTGTCTGACAGTCAAAAGTTCGCCTTTCTGTACCACTTGGCCGGCGCCAGTTCCCATTAGTGATGCTATATATAGCTCAGTGACTGATACTCATGACCTTAGATTCACCATGAAATTTAAATTCGTTTGGCGATATAATGAATACGAAATAAGGATAAGGTTCTACATATACTTATAATTAATTCATTTTATTCAGAGTTGCTAACTTAATAACGCTCCCAATACTTTAAAAATTCAAGATGAACAGATTCGCTACTTTGCTTAGACCAAAAGCCTAACCCATAACTATTATCAATGTAGTTTAAACTTTTCTTCACATAAGCAAGAATTACATGAATTTTTAAAGTCTCTAAAAGATTATCAATACTTGCTAACGCCTTACCAAGTTCAGATATATAAGACTCTGCTGAACATTTAATTTTTCCATATGTGAAGCAGCAATGGACGGCTTTGTTTATTGCTTTATAAGAAGCAGTATAGAGTAACATTTTAAAAAAACCTAAATTTTCATACATTTCTGGATGTTCAAGTTTATCAGCTTCCTTAAATAATTTTCTACAAGCATTTCTTTCCAAAGCATCTCCTTGGTAATGTTTAGAAACGAGATTTTATTTTTTAGGCCAAAGCAATGCTTTTTTTCCTAAGAGGGAGAGAGAGAGAGAGAGAAAGAGAGAGAGAAAGTAAGTAATTTAGTAAATTTTTTCATTCGTAAAAAAAATTAATAACAATTAAAAGACTGCAAAGTGAAATACTTACCATTTTCTAATGCAGTAAGTTTTTTGTAATAGTTTATGTGCAATGATTTTATGATGTACAAAATATAATTTTTCTTATTGTATATAATGTTTTTTCTCCTAAAAAGTATGCTTTCTAGAAAACAAAAAGTTATTAGTAAGTTTTATAGCTAAAAGTTCCCGAAGAAAAAGTTGAAGGATAAGTCATACTGAATTGTGACCGCTCAAAATACAAAAATGCTGATAAAAAGCGAAAAGGATCAGCTAGGATTTTAATTTTCATGAATTTGGAATCTATTTTTGATCTCGAATTAGCCTGCGGAAACCGATTTTGTCCATATTTTCCTCAAAAATTTTCCACCTTCAAACACACCGTGAGCGGTTTCGCCCTACTTTCATAATATTTGTACTGGTATTTACCTAAACAAGGAATGACTTTAAATTTTGAATGACTTTTTGAATTGACTTTGAATACCAGAGCTGCTATGCAACTTGCATTTACATTTAAATTATTTATATTTTATTTGCGACGCTTTAAACTCTCGCACTTGCAATTACGTTATTTTGTCGACCAGGGTGATCAATTAAATTGATTCCAATTTCAAATTTTTCCGATGACTTGTCAAAATAATTTTTTAGAGAAACGAGACAACCTTTTTTTGACAAGTAATCAGCCAAATTTAACATTAGAATTAATTTCATTAATTACCCTGGTCAACAAAATAACATCATTACTTTAAATAACTGCAGATTCAGTTATTTTATTCAGACTAGAATTAGTAACCAGTAATCATCCAAATTTAACATTAAAATAATTTGAACATTGCATCTATAAAATAGATGCTTGAAAGTTCTTCTGTCAAGACTCCTCGGATGTGAACTTATCAATTCTGGAAGAAGCAAGTGCCGTAGGTAAATGATTATGTTGTAGATATATTATCCATAGAACTATTAAGTAGGAAAATAAATAAGAAAAAAAAAATTATAAAAGTAACAGAAAGAACAGTTGTTTCTAGTCTCGTGCAATTTTTAAATTCATGTATTCCTTGAAGTTGTTGCGATTTAATAAAAATTTATCAGTTTCAATCAAAGCTTACAATTCGCATCCTGTTAGGTTAAAATAAGGATCATTTCCGCTGGTGCTTCTTAAGAAAACATGAAAAAAGTAACTTGTAACATTTACAGCATCTGATTGAAGTAACTGTAAGTTCTTGCAAAGTTTCATGTTTTTTTGTAATTCAAACACGTGTAATGCACAAGTTAAAACGTGTATGAATTTCGAAAAAATAAATTACCCTTTTCATTTTTAGGATTTTTTATTTTGAAAATTTACAATAAATGCGGTAGCGAAAATAAGTTTTTTCAAGTTTCGGAAGCTTTAACAAGAAATTTTAAATCAAAAGAAACAAAATTTTTTTGTAAATATCAGCAGTGTTTGCGAAAAAATAGGGAGAAAGCTTGAAATTTTTTTTCATATTAGCTATTTTTACAAAATTTTACAATTATATACATTAAATTTGAGTTTTGAGTGATTTTTTGTAATTTTACCCAATTTTCCAAAACTTGAAGAATAATTTAAGTCAGCTTAAAAGATTTTAAAAACGCTTTTATTTCAGTGGAACTTTAATATTTTTTTGATAAAATTTATTTATAAAGAATCTGTTACATTATCAGCGAATAGTACTTTACTGACAGTAGTTAACCCTTTAAAACCATGTTAGCAGAAAATCCACAATATCAATCAAATTAAGAATCTTTAATAACAAAAAATTTGTAACGTCTTTATCAGACTTAAATTTTTTTTGTTCAATTAAAAATCACATTGTTTCATGAAAAAATATATTAACCTTTTCACTCTACTGGGAATCGAACTTAATGGAAAAGCACCTGACCGGACATCAGAAGTTCTGTGGTTCGATTAGCAGTAGAGCAAAAAGCGAAAGAACTATTTTTCAAGAAAAATTTAATTTTTGGTTAAAAATACTATTCGGTTGAAAATTAATCTGCTTTAGTTCAGAATTATTTAAAATATCAAATGTTACATTTCTCATTAAAAATTTAGCCCTTTAGTGGAAAATTAAAAAATTGTTATATTTTAATTTGAAAATTGCTTGATTACAAAAAAATTATTTTGGGTTTCCAAGTTACTCAGATAATAAACATTATATTATATTATTATATATTTACCAATGGAATTAAGGAAATTAGCCAAAGTGACGAATACAGTACCGACGGTGATCTTCATTTTTTGGGAGCACATGACTTCAGATAATGTTCATTTAAAAAGAAATATTTTTTTCGAGCTGTTTCCGTATACACACAAGCGAGGTCTTTATATTTGAGGTAAACAATTTTCGTTTGTAGACTTCTTCGTTTTTACCTCGTGTCCCCCTTCCTGCCCCCACGATCAAAAAATGACACATCGCTTATTTATCTAAGAATTAAATTTCTTGTAGATGTACTATTCCATTTCCTCAAATGTAAGAATATCATACAACAACATATATCATTTAAAAAATTATATCAACACACTATTCCAATAAATTAAGGAAAAGTTAAAAAAAAGATCTTTATGGGTTTAACATCATACTTTCTTTGGTTTGAATTGCATAACCCCACAAGACAAAACAAAATCAGCAATCCGCGCCAAACCAGCATATTTATAAATTTTTGATGTCACTGAATCCAATTCCAGGGTCAGGTTGACCCCATTATGTTAGGGTCAAGGTCAATTAAAGGTCCCAATAAAAAAGCCTTTGGATCGGAAAATACCATTGGATCGATGAGAACCTCTACACTCACACATTCTTAGGGGCTGTTAATCGGAATCAGGGGTCCATTTGAACCCAAAAGGTCAGCGCCAAGCTCAAGTGACGGTAAAAAAATAATGAAATCATTGGATCGGATTAAAACTTTTACACTCAGACTATTCTGTGACGGGATCGTTTTTACCTCATCAAGTCAGAATGAAGGTCATCCCAAGGTGAAAATTGAGAAAGTCATGGAATTAACTTATAGGTTCGAAATAACACCAGATTTAAAAACGTAGAAAGTAGAGGTTTTCTCCAATACCATGATTTTCTCACTTATGAGCTTGGGATACCTTCATACCGACTTGACGTTTCCTTTATTATGAAATTCACTTGACCTTGGTTCTGACTTCAAGGGTTACAAGTCACCCTTAATTCGAATTTAGCAACCCAAATAACAACTTAGGTTTTGGCTTACCCCGATTTAATGGTTTTTTCTTATTTTGACCTTCAATTGTCCTTGATGCTGACAATTAATTTGTGGTGAATTAGTTTAAGTTTGAACTAAATAGCTTAATTTTCTACAACGAAATAATAGATTTTAAACAGATAATATTAACTATCTGCCAGAAAGAAATCAAAATTTCAAAATAATACTTAATTCTACAGCAGAAAAAGAGAATATTTTTAGAAGAAGGGTTTTTGAGTCTATGTTGATGTTTTAATAATATTGTTTGACTTTTAAAAAAACAAGTAAACTTCTAACAAAGTAAAATAGTCAACAAAAGACATGCATATTCTACAAATAGTAGAATTTTAAACTGCAGATATATATTTTTAACGAAAAATGAAATAGTAAAATTTGACTTCAAGAATTAATTTTGATGAATTTTTTACAGAGAATATTAATTTTTAAACCAAAACTATTCACAATGAAAAATGTAATAGTTGTTGTTAAGAACAAAAAATATTTGTATATTATATCCAAAATAAATAAATTGCCGGTGTCAGTTTTTTGTTATAACCCTAGAAGATCCAATATGGCGGCCGCAATTTAGGGCTTTAAAAAAGGACAAAGGATCCCGCACAAAATACCAATAAAAAAGCGTACAGTCGTTTGGAACCAAACTTTGCACATTGATAAAACAATAAAAAATATGAACCTCGTGTCTTTTTATTTCTACGGAAGCCGTTTCTTAGGGGTAGAAACCAACACTGACAAGCCACAAGCATGCTAACCCACCTGACTCTGGGAACAATAAGTTTAGTCGCATATTTTTCTTAGAATAATGAAGTTCTATGCCACAAGTGGGTTAACCTACCTACCTGGTAATCCACCTAAGCCCAGAAATCACCCTTACCAAATAATAAGCAGGCTAACCCTCCTAACCCTGGGAGCAGCGAATTTATTCGTTTACATTTCGTGAAATACAGTCTGTCAAGTTAAAGCGTGGGTGGCTTTACTCGCAGTCGGTAAGGTGTATCGACATGATTTTGGTGTCAAAATATTAAGAAGAGCTCCCTATTTC
>NC_046658.1:152374168-152385364 GCF_010883055.1 Belonocnema kinseyi
GAGGGAGCTCTTCTTAATATTTTGACACCAAAATCATGTCGATACACCTTACCGACTGCGAGTAAAGCCACCCACGCTTTAACTTGACAGACTGTAATTGAATTCCACACTAAAAGTGGGCTAACCTTCAAATGAAATTTTTCAATTTAGCGTATTAACTCATTAACGGCGAGATGGTATGCCATTGTCCCTTGAAAATGTTATCTGAGGGGTTTTTCGGGGTTTCCTTTTTGATTGGCTCAGTTTTTTGTTTTAACTCCTAGAAGAGCGAATATGGAAAACAGTTAGGGCTTTAGAAAGAAAAAATTCACTATTATGATTTATTTAATATTGTAAATTTACTAATGATTTTCCAGCTTACTAAGGCAAGACTCAATATTTTCCAGCCACTTAAGGCTGGAATTGGGATTGTCCAGCTGAGAAAGGAAGTACTTAATATTTTCCAGTCAATACAGTAGTTCTAAACTTTGGATCTCGATTGTTCCCTAAAAATTTCTGTAAAACATCTTTGAAACTCAACCATGCATCTTTTTCAATAGATGTCATGGTTTTGATAAAGTCATCATCTTTGATAAGTTTGCTTATATCAGGTCCAACAAAAATACCTTCCTTAACTTTGGCATCACTTAAATGTGGAAATGTAGATCTGATATAATTGAAACATTCTCCTTCGGTGTTTAGGGCTTTCACAAATTGCTTCATTAACCCTAGTTTTATATGGAGTGGTGGCAATAATACTTTCATTCTGTCAACAAGACTTTCATAAACAACATTATACTGACCAACTGTCCACTCTAATCTGTCTGGCCATTTCTCCGTTATCCAATGTCCATCCCTTGCACGACTGTACCCAAGGCAAAGCAAACAAGGGTATCTAATGTTTCCTGATTGTAAACCTATTAATAGATTTATCATTTTGAGGTCACCACAAATAAGCCAATTATGGACATTGTATTTTATTTTAATCAGGAGTAATTGGAAAGTATCATAAGATTCTTTGAGTGTAGTTGAGTGACCTACTGTAATTGCAGCGTACTTATTTCCATCATGTAATAGTACTGCTTGCAGACTTTCTGTAGACGAATCTATGAAAAGACGCCAATCCTCTGGCGTATATAAGTTTATTTTATATAAATTAATGAGTCCTTCGATATCATTACAATACACAATCCCACTGTCCATTGAAAAGTACTTGATAAACTTTTCTTCTCTATTTCTGTAAGCTGTTACTCTAGTGGCAGGTAACAATAGTTTCCTCTTTTTGAGTCTTGAAGAACAAAGCTGAGCTTTATCTTTTGGAAGATCAAGGTCACGTATAAAATCGTCTACTCCGTCTTGGTCAAAAAATTTAGGGCTCTCGTCATCTGATTCTTCCCAGGAAGAATCTTCAGTTGCATTAGGATCTTCAGTATCCATTGATTCGTGAGTTGATCGGTCACTTTTGTTTTCAGAGTAATTTCTAATACCAATCTTGGCTGGTGTGACACTTTTTAGATCAGTGTAAATGATCTTCTCCAAATACTTTTTAGAAAAACCTTCTGTTTTGCATAAGCAAAAGTAACAATCAGTATCATGATCGTTGGGCTCACATCAAACAGGTTGTTAAATAACAGTCTACGTCTTGGTATTTTCATCTTCCTAATTTTAAACATTTAGTCTACAAGCATGACAAATTGAGGTTGGTACCCACGGTTTATCCAAAATTTTCATTGAAGTCCCATAACAGTTGAAGTATGACGTTTTTATCGAATCATTAATTGATCGACGATATTTCCCCGTTTCATACTTTCCAGAAACGTGACAAAACGTATTAATTTTCTTAGCGGAAGAAGTTCTTTAACTCTTTTTTTCTTATAATGAACAGTAAAGTGGAAATTCTAAAACTCACTATATATAAAAATCACGATCGACATGAAATGTAACCGCTAGACAAATTACAAATGCAAAAAAAAATTTATTACCTAAAACTTAACCGTTAGCCTGCCACTCCAATGTGATCTCTAACACGGAAAGATTTGTAGCAAAAAACGAATTTCATCACCTACGCATAACACGTCATAAAAGCGTCGCCAGCTCAGTGAGCCAGCTGGGGATCGAAGACTGTTTTCTTTTGTTTTATGGTGGCCGCCACATTGGATCTTCTAGGGGCTATAACAAAAAACTGACACTGGCAATAAAAAAGGCACCCTCGAAAACCGCTGAGATAATATTTTGAACAAAAAAGATCGTACTGTCAGCAATAGAGAATGCGTTGTATAAATCTGAACACCTCAGCGTTAATTGGTTAAAACGCTAAGATAAAAAAATTTCAAATTACAATATTTTGGGGAAAAATAACGTACAGGAGCAATTTTGAGCTGGGATTCGGATTCAGCGCATGAAAATCCTTCGGAATTGTTATATATGTTATAAATGTTATAAATGAATACCGTTTTTCCGGTGTACTCTTATTGTATATACCAGATAACGGATTCGTTAAATGCACCATTTCAACAGTAAATTATATTTAATCACTAGATTTTATTCTACTCTATACCTTAGGGTAAGCGGAAGGATAGGGGTTATATTCATTAATTTGGTTTATTCTAATTTACTTCTATTGTATTAAATACAATAAAAAATAAAAAGAAAAAAGTTTATTTTGTATTAGGGAAAGAAGCAAAATGGTTATTTTATTATTATTCTCTTTACAATTATTTATTGTAGTGAACATTTTATAAATGGTTATACGTTTTGAAATCGTTAGAGAATTTAAAAAAAAGAAACAAAGGAATATCCTAAATCGCGAAAACGTCAGAAAGGCGATTGAAGTATTATTTTATTATTTAAAAAATGCAAGGATATTATTAATTAAATAGAGTTAAAATGAAAAATGCTATCAGAGATAAAAGATTTCTTTGTCAGAATGAGGTCTCAATGTTTAATTCATCGTCATTGTCAACAGATAAATTCATCTTATAATGAAAAAACTGTTATTAATTCAACTTTATAAATGGCAAGGCAGCCACTAAAATCAAAGAAAAAATTTTGAATAATTTTCTTGTTAAGAAAATGCACACGAGTCAATAAAACTTAAAGTTTTTAAAGCTGATGTATGAAAAATGTACTTTTTTAATCTGTTTTCGATTTGATTTCAAAAAGTCAAAATTCAAAAACTGAACAAATTAAAATGTCAAAATTCAGACTACTAAACAGCATATTTTTAAATTTAATAATTCCTTAATTTTAGCATTTCAAACGCAGTTTCAAAAAATTTGAAAATTTATAATTAAACTCATATTCTTTGTTGTACTAAGATGTAGAAAAGCGTTCATATTGTTCTATGAAAGTCTATAAAACTATGAGACAGACGACTGGATATAAAGACCAAAAATAAACTTCTAGTTAAACTATAGAATGATAAGTTGACTAAAATTAAAGTAAATATGTAGTTATAAATAAAAATATTTCAGGAAGGAGGGAATTTAAAAAAAGTCTGTTCTTGGGGAAGGAAAACTAGTTATTGCGATAGTTACGCATATATTCAGTTCGATTTTGAACTGTTTCCCCTGTAAATACCACTATTTTTAATGTTTAAATTTGAAAATAGTTCAAACTGTAACAGTTTGTGTTTGTATAAATCTACAGGTTAATTCATGTCAATTATTTTTTAAGGTTAAAAATATTTAATTATATAAAGCCTTCTGAACAATCTAACACTATACAATAAAAAATTTCAAACCCTTAAAAATTTAAGATTTTAAGATTAGGCATAGACAAACCAAATGATTCTAAATATAAAACATTAAATATTTTAAATGTTCAAAACTAGAAACTTTCAAGAATTTCAAATCAATATTATTTAGAAATTCAGCATGATTATATTGGAAGAAACTTAAAAGTATTGGATAAGTCCGAGTTTCAAAATGTTAGGGCCATCGTAGGTTCTATAATGATACCAATCGTTTTCAATTAGGTATCTATTATTCTAAGTTAGAGGTTAAGTTGTCACTATATAATTCTTATATTTCTATAATTATTCACAACGGGTTTCTACTTTCTCAAACAAATAAGTTTCAACAATATAAATATAAAAAGATGTAAATAAACGTTTTACAATTATGTACCAGCTAAAACAAACTGCTACTAGCTACTTGATATAATCATAATATATCAATGTCACATCTTAAGACGCCATGATTTTTGCATTTTGCTAATCAGATACTATAGACTTTTTTGTTAAATTAATAAAAATTTTACTTCTAACGAATAAACACGTACACGTAATGTGTGTTACAAACGAAAACTGAAGAGGGCGCATTGCAGGCAAGTGCATTAAATCAATTTAATACGATTGGGAACAATCGACACAATTGGAAATAATGTAAACTGATTCAACTTTTAATCACTCTTGATTGCTGTAAATCATTTCCAATCGATTATTTCTAGAAGGGGAATGAATACAACTAAAAGTTAAGTTATACTTTATAAAATGCAGTAAACTTGTTTCAAGTAATAACTGAATGTATTCAAATCAAATTTCGAGAATGGCGCTCATGTACGAACTAAAATTTGCTTAATTGCTTCGTAAGTTCTTGCCAAGTAAACTATAGGCGGTATTATAGTATTCCTTGTTTTAAAATTGTAATCAATTATTTCAATCCCATTGGGGTCCCAAAGACGTATCATGTCTTCAAGACGTCTTTTAGATATGAGACGTATTCAGGATATCAAATCGACAGCCACAGGTGTCCTAAGGTTGTATTCAGGATGACATTTTTTTTGCCTGTTGGGCAGTTTTCACATATATTTCGATCGAGGATGAACGTGATGAAAGGAGAAAAAATGTATCATATGTCAATAAGTACCCTATTTCTTAGGCTGATTTCCTAAAAAATGAGTAAACTTGTGCTTCGTATTGAACGTTTGGAAAAGGCGAAGAACATAGTATTTTGTCATCAGAAGTAGGATAAATTAGATTCAGCTGAAGTTGAAAGAAAAAAGATATTTTATCGCTGAAATAGAGTTTTACAGTTTATTACGTTAGTGTAATGAAGGAGATAGGAACTTAAAAAGAAAAGGGAAAGGAAGAGTACAACTGTATGAGTAATTTTAGTAAAACAATCCTATTTTATGAACCATACCTAGTCGTTTTTTTCTTTATTGTTCTTTTACAGTCAAACATCACCTTTTATGTTTTATATGTGATTGTACGCGAAAAAGGGATCTTCTGCGGAAAAATCAATTTTTCTTTCTTTACAGCCATCTATAGATTTTTTATTTGTCTGTTTAATAATAAAAACATATTATTCCTGTAAAATTAAGCTGCCGCGCATTAGGTAATTTTTTGTGCAGACGGCCACATATTTTCGGTAATGCAATTTGTAGTGGTGTCTTTCGTAACAAAACTTTAGCTTTTATGTTTTTTTAAGTTTTCCTTATTCTATGTAGACCCAACCCGGGATTGCACGTGCGTCGATCATTTGGACCGACGCTCTCGTATATTTTGCAATACAATATAACATTGTACACTGTTATGTTTTTTCACTATCTCTTCGCAGTTATGGTATTAATCTAAATTCGTACGTGACTGCGCAACATTCGCCTTGTTACAAGTTTGCAAATACGTTATCGGTCTAATTTAACGTCATTCGATAAATAACCACAGTATTTTTTTCTAATTTTTCACCTTTACGTTAACATCTCAAATAATTGAAATTTGTATATAATCACTAAAATCCCGTGACTCAAAAAATTAAAAATAATACACAATCCACCCCCAAGAAATCCGAAGTGAAAATTTCCCAGTTGCCTGATTATAAACACCCCCCCCCCCAGATCTCTCTTACCACTCAAGAAAAAACAGAAAAACAAAGAAACAATCCTCAAATTAAACGACTACTAACGTAAATCTAGTAGGCGTGCCTGCTACCAGGTTGAGTCATATTCTCCATGCTTGTGTAAATAACGCCTGAATTGACGATTATATACTTCACTGTATTCTTTCTTGATATTTCTAATGCCGTTTTTAATTCTTCCTTCAGATATGAACGCCAGAATGTTCAGTTGCTCTCCTTCTATAATATCTGCTTGATCGCTTGCCTGTTTGCATGCTCTAAGGTGTGCTCTTTTGTACATTTCATTGATCGATGTTAACACGTGTGCAGCAGCAGCTTGATCTCGCGCAAGAATGAATGGCAAAAGACGATTTGTACCCAACTTCTGAGATAAATCACGGTGCACAGTAATCCGCTTCTCTTTATTTGTGTCAAATACGATACACACATATTCTCGGGCAAACAAATAGTATGGGTCTTGAATTATATTTCCTATCTGATATCCAAATATGATATGAGCCCTTTTTAAGAAATTATATTTATGATAGCCCATACGTTGATTATCAAACCTATCGAAATTGCGGTATTGTTCAAACTGTTCAAAGCTCAAAGTTTCTACCGGAGGCATGTCTCCGCTGTATTGGGGAAATAAATCCTCCAAAAACCTCACTTGTGAAATTATTAATTCCGTAAGAAGAAACAGCAACAGGTGAATGTTTAAGTAATAGATATAGGGGATTTGGGTTTAAAATGGCTATTGAAACCCATCAGAAGCCCGCCTTTTTATAGCCTTAGGCGTAAACAAACAAAAGCGAAGCGGGCTATAATTAGTTAGTTTCCACCCACCGTCAGCCCCAAAATCGGCTCTGTAGAAAAGTTTCACTGTATTGAAATTTCAAATAATAGAACACGATGATAATTTTAGCCTGAATTGCGTTAACATTTTCGATTGGACGAAAAATTCCACCATTTTAGGGGTGAAAAACACTCTTGAGGTACAAAAAAAATGTTTGACTAAACGTTGGGGGGAGGTATTTTATATGTAGAAAATGTGTACTAACTTCGAATCGAATCGGTAAAGTAGATTTGAGATGGTAGTAAGCACGGATTTTGAAAAAGTAGTTTTGGGAAAAACGTGTTCAAAGTTTTAGAAGCTCGAAGCTGTCAGTGTTGTAGTGCTAGAGGGCAGGAGACTAACTCGGTAATAACTTCGAGAGTTTTTCTCAGATAGACTTAAAATTTTGGAAGTATATTCTTGAACTATTAACAATAAGAAAAGAGTTTCTATTCCGAAGAACATAATAATTAATGTGTAAGATGGGCTGTTTGTCTATTGAAAGGTAAGGGTAGAATCTGACCAAAAACTGAAATTTATTTACTTTGATCCTAAGAGATTAAATAGTGCTCGTGTATAATTTCGCTAACAAGAGTTCCGCACATAATTCCAGCTTTGGAATCGTAATGTGTTTTAATGCTGCAATTCGCGATTTGAACAAAGAAGCGATGTGTAATGTTTTCCCTGATTATCAGTGGACGAATGTACGTACATGCTCCATATTTCTAAATATCTTGAATTATTATTTTCGCCGACACAATTACTGGCCCTAATAGCCCTAGCAGATCAAAAAGTTTCGCGATTTGTGAAAAAATGGTTCCTTTTGTTGGCTGATTATTTGAATCCGTAAGATTTACTGTGTAAATAATTGGATCACTGCTTGGATTCCATAAAAGTCCTAGAGTTTTAATGTTTTCTGTGGGATCTAAAGACAAGTGTGTATTTCGCGAATCATTTTCAATACCATTTGTTAGTCTGGGATCGTTTGAACCCCATTTGCGCAGATTGAACCCTCCTTTTTTTAAAAGTTTAATTAAATAATTACGAAGGGGAGAACTTCTTGATACGTATTGGCGCCTACTAGAAGGTCGTCGACATAAAAATCGCGTTTTAAGATAACTAATGCGGTTAAATAATTTTCGGGTTCATCTTCTACTAGTTGATGAAGCGTGTTGTTAAAATACGCACACGAGAATAAGACGGACGATTTTCTGTTTGATTGCCTCTTAATTAAAATCCGAAAAATGTTGGAGAGTCTCGAGACACAGTGTCAAAGAAACTGTACTCAGTCGAGCGGAAATTAATTAAAAATTCTGTCATGAAGCAGCGATCATGTGACTTCATGACTGAATACGAAAATTTAGGCAATATGACTGGAATCAACGATGATCAAATTGATGAGCGGATTGCCTATTATTTACAGCATCATAATGTGATCAGAAAAGCAATCACAATAGCGAAACTATGCGTAGTCTTTAACGGTTCATGCAAGACAAGTACAGGATAATCAGTCAATAACATCCTGTTCGTTGGTCCTACAATGCAGTAAGATTTATTTCTACATATGGAATGACCTCATCACCATTTCTTGCTGAAAGATATCTAATGCAGCTGACCATCAAAAACAAAATCAATAATCTAAAAATCTCTATGATAATAGAGCAAGATTTTCATGTTGAAAGATTGTTGACAGGTGCAAATTGATCTTGAACAAATAATGTATTTTGGATAATAATCAAGAAGAACAGACCGCACGCGACATTCGAAAGTAAGTAAAGGCTCTCATTCTAACGTGCGAATCAAATGAAGATAATTTACGGTGTAAGACAATTTCTACAGAAACTCTAAAATCATTCAAACCGTTGCATTTTATCCACATCACAGATATTTGACCCGATTGGTTTGGTGGGTCCATATAAAATTCTAGCAAAAATCATAATACAAAAATTATAGAAATTAAGCTGCGCATGGGATAAATCCTTTCCAAATGACATTCGCACGATGTGGTTGAAATATCAAGATTAGATTTTAAAAAATCAATGTCATTTAGATACCAAAACATGTAATGTGCAACGGCCCGGTTTTAATAGCACTTCATGGATTTTTTGATGCGTTAGAATCAGCGTATTGTGCATTCATATATTAGAAATCCAAACATTCTAAAGGTGAATATTAGATTCGTCTACAGTGCACAAAATGGAAGGTACTCGTACCTCCGTTAAAACAGGGAATATTACCACGTTCAGAACACTGCAGTGCATTATTATTAAAAAATCTAACAAATGAAGTAGTTAAATCACTAAGACTCCAAATCAACAAGTTTTACAACTGGAATAACTCAATGGTAGAAGTTGCATGGATCCATAGAGAACCTGCTAAATGGAAAACATTTCTTGCGAACCGCGTTGCTGAAATTCAAATATTAACAGAAAGGTCCAGTTGGAATTACGTTAGATCGGATGAGAATCCTGCTGATTTAATACCGCGTGGTATCGCTCGTGATACAATTCCTCACTTAATAAATTAAATAGCGTGGTCGCTCATTTTCTTCGATATAAACGAGCAAATATATCTCTGTTTACTAACCAAGATAAAAGTAAACCATACAAGCTAGCTTCAAAGGGACAGATAATCACGGACTCTCTAGCAGAGGAAGAGCTAGAAGGTACTATCAGGCGAGTTTCTCAAACAATCAAGCAAGTTACTCTGGCTAAATCCATTTATTAGCAGAGGTATCTTGATCAGAATATGGGGCAAATTAGGCAATGCATCCATATCATACTCACAAAAACATCCAATACTCTTGCCCTCGAAAAATTTACTCACTGACCTAATAATCTAGAATGAACATTGCTGCACGCTGGGCCATTTAGGTTAAATATCTCACGCAACGCAACTAATAAGTTGTATCTATGTTTTCTCGTTTTCTTTGCAACAAAAGCTGTACATTCAGAACTTGCAATGGGCGCTACAACAGAAGCATTTTCAAACACATTAAAACCAGTTAATTAATTTGAAAAGAAATTTATATACAAATGCATAATATAAATATACTATAAATATAATATAAATATAAGCGCATTAATATATAAAACGCATTCATTGCTCGATAAGGTTAGGTTTTAAACATCTATTCAGATAATAGTACAAATTTCGTTAGTGTCAACAACGAATGAACTGGCATTCCATAATAGCTTCAACTCCCTATAAGGGAGGTTAATCTGCAGCTGCAATAAAATCAGCTTAAACACATTCAAGGAAGATTCTGGGATCTTCTTTAACAACATTAGAAGCGCTAACTACGGTATTTGCACAAATGGACGTTTCTCTTAATTCGTGTCCTCTTATTCCAATGTCCAGCAATTCCACAGATTTCAGATTTTTTACACCAGATCACGGAATTATTGGCGAACCACTCACACGTATACACGAGGAAGACCTTCGAAGGGTTCCAGAAAATCGTCTCACCAGATTCCAACATCATACCCAGAGTAAACATTTTATTTATTATTGGCTATAACATAAAAATAAACAACACAGTGTGTCGAAAATATCAAATTTTCCAAATAAATAATTTTACTTTACCATAATATTTTTTTCTTAACATTATTGACCGATGAAAACATTTAATATTATAAATGATTGGTCAATATATAAAATAAATTCTTTTCTTAAAATTTTGCCACCAGGCTATAACTCTGAACTTTTTCCATTTTCAGAAAGATAAGAAAAATAAAATTATGGGAAAAACTTATTTTCAAGAATTCGAGACAAAATTTAAGCACTGAATGATTTTGAAATATTTTGAAATTTAAATTTTTTAAAAATTTGTAAGTAGTTTGTGTTTAATTTTGAAAAAATAATGGTAGATTTGAAAGATTTTAAAATTTTGTGGCAAAAACTATCGAAAACCCTAAGACTTTTAAGTGTTTTTTTCTTACAGTTTTTATTAAAATAAACATAAAAACTGTAAGAAAAAAAGATTTAAAAGTCTATAAAATACTATTTTGTTGATCTCTTCATAATAACCGTTTCTCGGTTGATTAATTCGAAAATTAAAGTATTAACGTTATGAACGTTAAATACTATTATTTGAAACTTTTATTGGAAAAATAGAATGAGAATAAAAAGATTTGCACTTGTAATGGCTGAAAACGTAAATAACAATGAGCATTAAGCATTGCTTGTACGAATGACCAAATATTACTCACATCTGAAAAGTCTAAACATCGGCCGATGAGTGCCGAAGTTAGTCGATGTTTTTTTGACATACTGATGATTCAAATATTAATAGGGACGTATCTCTTCGACAGTAAATTTAGTCACGAATATTAAAAAAAAATTCAATTCTTTTTTAAAATATTGTATGTACGTTTTTAAGTGAAAAATTGAATCAGAAATTTTAGTTTGATTTTTATTACTCACTTTAAAACATTTTTGTTCCTGAATTGCATTCAAATTCCTATCAATTATTCTCAACAGATGCAAAAAAGATTAAAGTTCTTTTAGCGGTTTAAGCGATTTGATGATTTAGAAAATCTCGTG
>NC_046658.1:152385464-152401997 GCF_010883055.1 Belonocnema kinseyi
AAATAAAATTTGATCGATCTTATGGGGCTTACAAAAAATAAAAGGAAAGGGGCCTTCAAAAACATAATTCGTTGACCTTAATAGCTTTTCATTTCATTTTGAACCGACAACGGGTTACAAAGAATATTATAGTTTAGTTTATCTTTTTCCTATTGAATTAATGGTACACATGCTGTAGAGAATCTTCACTTGAAACATCTGTATGAAACCAATCTTGAAAGATCGGGCATTGAATACCTACACGACATTCCTTCATTTCAGTTGCGGTCATTTTGTCATATGCACCGCTTATCATATTTAATTTTATTCTCGGATGACCCGCACTTGTCGCATATATTCCTCGAAGAATGCCAGTGTACTCAAGTATTGCAAAAACGTCACCACTGGATGTTGATAATACAATATATTCTCGGGTTGGCACGGGCATATAGGTACGTCCTAGTAGCAATCGAATTGGTTTATTGGCAGGAATAACATATCTTCGAAATTCGAATTGTCGATTCTGATTTGCCCGAGGAACAAGACGAAAATATCCAAGTTTTGCAAGTGGATATCCAAGTACTTCAAGAGAAGGAGGTCTGCCCGGAGGAGAAATCGACCTAGCATTGAAAGGGTGCTCCTGAAAATCAGTTCGGTCAGGTGAATATTCTCTAGCAGACGAAGAAGAACCGGGATTGCGTTCGGCATTGAAATTCTCTTCAGAATGCAGTGAATCGTAATTTCCAAAAGCTTTAATAAAACTGTTTGGAAATATTGGATGATTCTTGCCTACTGGACAATCCCTAATTTCATTTGGGGTCAGCCTAATAACTTCACCGCTTCTCATATTTATTTTAATTCGCAAATTGCTGATACCTGCCCTGTAAATTCCATGAAGAGTCCCACTATAATCCATTAATGCAAAGACCTCACCATCGCATGTTGATAATACCATATATTCTTGGTTTGGCTCAAACGAGTAGGTCAAGTTTCCTATTCGAATTCGAATTTTTGCTTCGGTAGGAAAAACGTATCTTCGAAATTCAAATCGCTGATTCTGATTTGTGCAAGGAATAAGCCGAAGATAACCAAGTTGTCCTATTGCACAACCAAGTACTTCATCAGAAGGAAGCCTGGCTTGAAAAATCCTGTTCCTGGAACGAAGAAGAGGCTTTTGTGGTTCGCTATGAGCATTCCATATGGACTGTAAAGAGTTATTTTTTGCAAAAAATTTAATGAAGTTAGATGAAAATATGGGGTACTTCTTGCCTACTGGACAATCCCTAATTTCATCTGGCGTCAAATCATCAACTTCGCCGCTTATCATGTTTATTTTTACTCTCCGATGATTTCCATCCGCCCTATATATTGCACGAAGAACTCCACTATATTCCAATTTTGCAAAAACATCACCATTGGATAGTGAGAATACAATATGCTCTTGGGTTGGCACCGTCCCATATCTATTCCGTTCTTCTCGCAGTCTAATTGGTTTACCGACAGGAAAATAATATCTTCGGAATTCGAATTGACGGAGCTTATTTGTTCGAGGAAGGAGTCGAATATATCCAAGATCTTCAAGTGAATATCCAAGTATAGTTACAGAAGGTGGCGTACTAGTAGGAGACCTGGACCTCTCACGAACAGAAGCCTCCTCTGGGGAAGGTCGGTCAGTAGACTGTTGTTGGCCAGCAGAATAAGAAGGACCAGGATTACTTTTGCTATGAGGATTCAATGTGGACTGTGAACTACATGCTGCAAGAAGAAATAGAAGATTTTCTTTATCAGCACATTTTTTAATGTGATAATTTCCTCTTACATTTTTCGAGTCAAATAAATATTTTTTTTAAACGAACCCTGTCGAATTCTTTCACGTTAAAAAAAATATTAGACACATAATTAATGCACCTTAGTCACTTCTAGTTAATTTCAGGCCCATTTTTTGTTAAAAATTATGATGATGTCAAGAAACTGCATTTAAAAATAAAATCCCATTGGCAAATAACCTTTAAAACAAATTTCAAATTTGTCTCTTTTGTTTATAATTATTTTCTCAATTTATAAAAGATTGTGCACGGGTGGGCATCTAAAATTAGAATAAGACAAAGTAATAGGTAATTTTTGGGATCCAATATCAAACTATAATGGATAGAGATTTCTTAGCTTATGCTTAGGAAAGGGCATGTTAATGACAGATACTTGGTTAAAGTATAAACCGATGCACATGTATACGTGGTCTAAAGGAAATAGCCATAGTATAATTGATTTTGTTGTTGTGGATGAAAGACTAAGAGAGGTAGTCAAAGATACGAGGCTCATGAAATTATAAATGTAATATTGATCATTACCTTCTGATCTTCAAAATTAACTTAGGTCAAGGGTGAAGAAAAAACTAAACAAGAAAGCGACACAAACGTGAATAAAAATTAAGAACTTACATAAACCAGAAGGGCTAATAGATTTTCAGATGAAGATAAGAAACAAAGTTATAGAGGGCGCAGGGACTATGTTCCCAGATATCATTGTTGGATATGCGATCGAAATGTGTGGTACTGCGGTTCTAGGGAGAATGGTGAATCATATTGGAATTAAGAGATTAAGGCTGTCCAAAAAGCAAAGAAAAAAGTCTACGGGAGAACATAGAACATCGCGGATGTAAGCGATGAGGAAAGAAATAGACATAAATATGAGTACAGGTACAAAAAGAGGATACTCAAACGAGATGCTGAAGATAGTAAAGATAAAATTAGAGAAGAAGAGAATATCATAACACGAGATGTTTAAGTCTTGAGAATTATATTAAACAGAATTTTTTCTAGAAAAAGTTATATTACCAATTTAGGGCTTCACTATTTTTCAGGGTCAAAATTACAACAGTTTTCGTTTGTAAATGTTGTGCCATTCAACTTCAACCTCTACTAACTATGGAGCCTACCGGTAGGGCCAAAAGTTGACACCAGCTAATGATTAACATTGTATGACCAATAGAACTTGTAATTTTATTTTTAGTGATTTGATCCTTAAAAATTATAACCTGTTAGTCTCAAGAACTATAGGCGTATAACAGTTTCCGCAAAGACATTAAATTTGTAATTTTATAAAAGTATCTAGTAAACTTTTGGTGATAGAAAAAAATGGACAACATTTTTATATTTTCTATCCAGAGAACGTAATTATTGCAGTTAAACAAAATTATTATTTCATTGAGCCTTTTGTCTGTGAATTTGAGTTCGGCTTGAAAACGAAAAATCTTGAACTAAGATCAAAAATAAATACTCGCTCATGGCCAGGGGGGAGACTTACAAAAAACTCTTGGCTATATCTGGGCAATGTTTTCGATGATGACTTGGCTAAGACGAATTATTTTTACTTAGATAAGAAGGTTCTTGGAAACGTAATTTTTTGGAAATTTACATGTTATATTTTATAACTGCGACAGTACCCGACAAATTTTGTTAGAAAAATGTTAAGCAAGTAATACAAAATGAGTATTATTTTAAAAAACTGTTTGAACTAGTTGAGTAAAAATTTAGTATTATTTTTTGTTAAAAAGTTATTTATTTTGTTGACAAATTAAACTATTTTTTTAAGATTCATCTTCGTGGCTTGTAAATTCAATTACTTTTTAAGAAAATAATCTATTTTATATAATATTTCTCTATTATTGCTTATTATAAGAAGCAATAAGATTTTTAACCAATTTTTTGATAATTATCGAAAATGAGTTTTTGACGTTAAAGTCAATTGGAAAATTCATGCATTTGAAAAAAACGCTTGGCCATGAAATTTGTTTATTAATAAAATATTTTGTAAAATTTGTAAATCTTCAAATTTAAATTAATGGGCTCAATTTTTATGTAGAAAAATTCATTAAAAAAGAATAACTTTTGTTTAAAGATGATAAAATTTTCAACTTAAACAAATAGTTTAGTAGGCGCATGAGGCTTCCGAAAAAGGCTTTCGCAGCCTATTGAAAGGTTAATTAGGTTCTAATAAAGTGTAAAAACATATTTTTAACACAAAATTTTACAATAAGTGAATTGGTCAAACCAAATTTTAATCATTTTTCAAATTATTTTTTAATATTAATTTCCTAAAAAAAATTATTAAGGTCTTTTGAACCGGCGCATCTATACCAGTACTTAAAGTCTTTCTAAACGAGGATATCCACTTCAAAATTATGAACGCAGGAGATTAATTTCCGTTCAAAAAGTGATGATTAAAAGAGATATCTCCAAGCGAATATGCAATAGTTTAATTTTGAGCAAAAACATTAATATTCAAACAATAATTAATTTAAAAAAAATAGTCATATATTTAGTTTAACAGATTAGTTTTCTATAAAAGAAGATGAATTTTGAAATGAAAAAAACACGTTTCAACTAAAAATTCTATGGTTATATTTTATTTCAAGATAATTTATTTTAAAATAGAGCAAACAAAATAAGTTTTTATCTAGAAATTGAATTATCAACGAAGAAAAAATTGAATTTTCAGTACAATAGTTCATTTTTTAACAAAACAAATCAATCGTCCACTAAAATTGAGAAGATTCGACCAAACAATTCATTTTAAACGGAATGGTGCTTTTTTACATCGTAAATTGGAATTAAGAACTCTGGAGAATAATTTTTTACTGCGAAAGACGATTTTTGACGAAAATACGTAAGATATCTACTAACAAAGGTAAACCTTTGAAGAAAAATTGAATCGTTAAATGTTCCGTTCAAAAATTAATTTATAAAAAAATTTGTTTAACAAAATTGTAAAATTTTCATCTGAAAAAATAAGTTTTCTAGAGAAAAAGACGAATTCCCCAATAAATAAATAAACCAAATTTCGTAATATTTTTTGTAAATATTAATTATATTATTATATTATACTCACTACCAAAATGCAGGAAGCACGTTAATGCGACGAGAACAAGAGTTTTCTTCATTTTCTCTAATTGTCACAGTGAATATGTAATAAGAGAGCGCGCTAATTTTTGAAGAATTTCTGGTTCAGAGGCTCTCCTTAAACGACGGCTATTTATACTAGTTTAATTGGAAGGAGGGAGATCGTTGATCGTCGACCTCGATATTTTCCGCATCTTTCTAGATTTAATGCGCATGGCACCTTCAGTATAATTAAAGATTACAGTATGTGTAAACAGAAAAATAAAAATCCTACGCTTCTTATTTTTTCGATCGTATGTATCAACATTCAAACAATAATGAAAAAATTAATGGTGCCGTTAAAAAAGCTGGCCTGATTTCTTCGGTTTCTTATTTCATCGAATAACATGATAAAACCCCAAAAAAATTTTAAATGATAAAATGGCAGCACCTTTCAAAATTTGATCATTTGTTTCTCCTATTTTTGCACCACTTTTTAGTATTTCTAAAAATAAAATGTTCTTTTGTTTCTTGTACTTTTTTAGTGGGATAAATTGTTTGTTTAGAAAAATCTGAAGCTTTTGCATTATCTACATCGAGGCCAGAACTCTTAAAAGCGAAACGTAACCTTCTATTTAAATTAAACTTCCGGTTCTTACGTTTTTTTTTAAATTTATATTTCTAGGAGAAAATGACCCAGACTTCTCACTCTTTAATAAATAAACGTCCAGGCCAACCATTGTTTAAATTTGTCTCAAAACTGTTCAAAAACCTATGAGTACCCACAATAATGTTCTGCATGCTTTGCATTTCATTTCTGTATCAATTTTTGACTCAACTTTTAAATAAGGAAATATCTGGATTAATTTAATTAGTAATTTTCTAATAATGTGTATTGGTTTAGTTGTTTAAATTTAACGAATTTTGACTTGTAAATCAAAAAAGCATGAACCCTCACTCATTTTGATACACATTTCCACATTGACACATTTATCATAATATGGAAAATGTACAGTGTTTAAATACCTGTTTTTCTGATTACAAGAAAGTTTAAAATCTGATTTTACATCAAATAAGTTACTATTCCTGCCTTGTGCCTATGTATATTGCTATCTCAACAAATTTTAGTGATGCATGAATTATCGACAATAAAATTTACGTTTTATTTTTGTATAAGGTACAATTTTCATTACGAAAATATTTCGATAATCGTAGTACAAGAAAATATTTAAAAATTTTAAAGACTGCAAATATTTAAAGTTTTCCTCACATTTAGAAAACCTCGAGGAAACTGATTTTCTCTACCGGGTGGGAATCGAGGTATTGACATCTCATTTCTTTTTAAGAACCTTCAAAAACAAATGATTTCAAATATTCAATTCACAAAAATCAAACTTTATTATAAAAGATCTTAGGGAAATTTTTCTTTTATATAACTTGATGATTGAAAGAATCTGAGAATCGAATAATACGTCTTATTTCTAATTAACAATTATTCAAACATTTTCACTCTACGCAAATTCTCTTAAAATTATTTAATAAAATGCAGGCTTTGATCTTGTTCTCCTAATTATTCAGTACTACCAATCATCCTAGCAAAATATCGAATCACTCGATTACATAGACTTAGTTGATGTCTGCCTGATAACAATTGAATTGCTTCTTGATAAAAGCCCGTGGGCGTCCCCACTGAAACACCGACAGAGGAGCTATCAGTTAAATCCAATCTATATAAGGACACACCGAAATAACACAAACTGTATAGACAGTATTTTGCATTTATAATGAAACATAACTATTTAACATTATACAACCGACCCGGTCGACTTACCAAGTGAGAATGATTTCTTATCGGCCTATTACAGAATCCCCCTTTTTAAATTCCAAGACAAATGTAGCGGAATCTCAAAATTCTCCCGTTCAGTTTATTAGTTTTGCAATTCCATCTTCGCATTATTCTCCTATTTGGTACTGATTTACAACACATGTTTTAAATTTGATTGGGTTATTTTACACTTTTCAATTAAAATCTGTTCCTTGAACTATATTATTTACCCACGATTGATTCTTTATCGCTTGCTTTTCTCTCTCCCTCTATCTACAGGATTTCGAAACAATTTGACTCGTCATCAATTTCTATGAATTCAAACGCATTCGTGTTAACATCTGATTTTATCTTATAAGGACCGAGAAATATATGCCAAAATTTATGAACTTCCTTTTTTTCTTTGCTTGATGTATGGGGCACTTTCAATAATACTAGATTATCTTATCTTAAGATAACTTTGGAAATGTTATTTTTTTTTTTTCCTTTTAACTTTTCTTTTTTATTCATTGTAGATTTTATATTTTCCAAAATTGTATTTCTCGGCACTTTTGATTCAGGTGGTGATTCTATTTGTTCGAGTATCAAATTCTCTGGGGCACCAACAAAATGGAGTTTATGTAGGGAAAATCCAGTACTTTTATTTTCCGTAATGTTCAACCAATTCTGTATTCGTTCAACATAATTCGCCTAATTTTTATAGCGGATAGAACAATATGCTCTAAAATATCTTCGTCAATCTTTGACTGTTCTATCTAAAGTGTTTGATTGTGGATGCCTTACACTCGAGAAACATAATTGCACTTCCCTTTCTTTTAACGTTTTCTTCTATTTTCGTGACGTGAACTGCGTTCCATGATTTGATATAATTCTTTTTGGCCTTCCAATTTCCCCTTAAATAGTGCCCAATTAGTTAGTTTTGCCCTGACAAACTTATATATTACACGTCTAAAGTCTACTTTTCACATCTCTTTTGAATCCTTTCCAATAAAAAATTTCCCCTATCTTTTTAATGGTTTTTTGATTCCCACTATATTCAATTTGCTCGTGAATGTTATCTATTATTTTATTTTTGAGTTTTTTCGATATAATTATATGCAAACTTTTTTAATTCATAAATTTATGAAAGATTATTTTTTATCGTCAAATTTTCTGCTGTTTCGTTTTTTGATAGTTTATTGTAAAGAGATTTTATCTTAATATCTTCTTTTTGTATTTCCGCGATGTTTCTGATTATTTTAATTACTGGGTATTCAGAGTTTATTGCATTTAACGGAACTTATATGTTTTTATATATCATCATTGAGTCTTCCTAATATTGGTTCCTTTTTGCTGCTATAAATGTGTTGCCTTCAAAATCCTCCATTCTGCCATCTACTCTTCTGCTAAAAAAATCTGCCACTATATAATATTATCTTTTCCTGAGCAATGCACAGTATTTCTGTTATGGCATAATTTCTTGCAAATTGTGTTAGATATCTACTAACACATCTGCACAATAGATATTTGCGATCTCGCTGAAAGAACAATTCTGCTAGGAGATATGAATGGATGAGTGGGCATCCAAAGTCAGGATACAGAAAGAGTACTAAATAATTTTTGGGATCCACGAACAAACTATAACGGAGATAAATTAGTTCGACTAAACTTAGAAAGGAGTCTCTTCATTACAAATGCTTGGTTTACGCATTAAATGATTCACAACGGAAACCTGGTCCAAAGACCTTCCCCTAGGTCGGGGAAGGAGAAAAAAGAGAGCCAAGAAAACAAAAAAAAAACGGATCAAAATTGAGAACTTACAGAAACCGGATGTGCGAACAGTTTTCCAAAATAATATAATCGAAGTGTGCGGTACCGCGGTTGTAGGAAGAATGTCTGGTAACGCGTGGTGGAATGATGAAATTCAAGCTGCCCAAAAAGCAAAGAAAAAAGCGTACAGGAGAGCTTTGAACATCGCAGTTTTTAGCAATGAGAAAATAAATAGAAGTGTAAATGATTACAGGTACAAAGACAAGTAGTTCAATCGATCAATGAAGGAAAGTAAAGACACAATTAGAGCAGGAGCGGAGAACAAAAAACAAAATGACTTTAAAGGAAGTAAGAAACTTCTGCATACAAAAATGAGAGGAAATAAAAGTACAGAATTTGTCAACACGACAAATAGAAATAGGGAAATGCTATACGATGCAGACAGGATAGTAAACGCTCTCAGAGAATATTTTAAGTGAAAATTCAGAGATAAAGCTATAAGATACCACAACTGTCATGTAGCACACGATGCGTCAAAAAATTTAAATGAGAAGGTTTGTGTTACTGAGGTTAGGGATATAATTGAGGACTTGAATAACAGTAAGCATACGGGGGTAGACTGGATTGACGCTGAAATGCTTGAACACGGTAGCGAATAAATACCACATAGACTGTGCGAATGGATAATTTTATGTTTCGAGACGGGAGACGTCCCAGACGATTGGAACCAAGCAATTATCATACCAATATGCCAAATATTCAGCTTGAGGAAAATCACAGGAAAAAGTTTGAGAGTAGGAAAAAAAGTTTTCTCTGCACTTTTTTACTTAAAAAAAGCTTTTGACAAGGTAGATAAAACTAACTTTTGGGAAGTCCTGAAAGAGCATGGAGCAAACGAATGGCTCTTACGAGCTATAAAAACAATATATACGGGTAACAAAGCGAGTGTAGGGATAAATGGGTAATTAAGTGACTGCTTCGATATTAGTCAACGAGTTAGACAAGAATGCGCTATGTCTTCATGGTTATTTATATTATTCATGGACAAGTGTTTAAGAATGGCTCTTTTCGACGAAAGAGGTGTAAATCTCTAAACAGTAAGAGTACGTGGGTTAGCCTTTGCAGATTATAAGATTGTCATGGAAGAGTCAATTGAACACTTGCAAAGAATGTTGAATAAACTGAATGCAAGTTTGAAGAGCACGGGTCTCAAAATTAACGCAAATAATACAAAAGCTATGGCGTTCGAAGGAAAGAGTAAGAAAACTATATGCAACATTGTTATTAATGATGAGAGAATTTAACAAGTTGATAAGTTCGTATACTTTGGTAGCTTATTGACCAGGGACGAGAAGATAAATGAGAAGTTACATAGACGCATAAACGAAGGTAAGAAGGTTATTGGTAGAGCAGGTGCCCTTATCAGAAGTAAAAATAATATCAAATAAAGCTAAAATGGCGATACATAATTCTATATTTGTACCGACTGTACTATACGGTAGCGAGACTTGGACCTATCAGGAAAAATGTCAAAGAAAAATCAACGCAATTGGCATGCGATTGTTGCGCATAATATGCTGGAAATCTCTGACGGACGAAGTTAGTAACGAGATAATGATCAAAGAATGTGGTGAAGAAGAGAAGTAAATGGCAGCGGACCCAGAGGCAGGCCGCGGAAATATGGTGAGAATGTGTGAATGAGACCCTAGTTAGAAGAGACATTAGATGCCACAGAAACACGAGAGCCTGAATAAAAAAAACAGAAAAGTATGGCGGAAAATAGATAACAAAAAGATTGTCAGTTGAGTGAATGACAGCTGAAACCAAAGACCTTGGATACTAATGAACCAAATTGGAGAACTTTACATGACGACTTCCTCACAATACTTCCTTCACCACCGAGTGAGTCACACCTGCCCAGGATGGAAAATGTCTTAATGGTGTAATGATATTAATAATAATTTAAGACTTGTAATAAACTTCAGCCTCGTATCGAATTTTTGGAGAAGGCGTCAAATATCGTATTTTATCGTTGGAGATCAGGTAAATTGAATTCAGCTAAAGCTAAAAAGGTAAAAGAGAGATCAAACCTAATATAGAGTTTTACAGTTTAGTATATTGGTGTAACGAACGGGTAGAAACTTGAAAAAAAAGGAAAAGTAAGAAGAAAAACTGGATAAGTAATTTAAGTAAAGCAATCTTATTTTAGGTGTTATACCTTCTAGATTTTTATTGATCTATTACACTTAAATCTCCATTTACAGGCTTCTCTTTCCCAACTTTCGTTTACAGACATGGTCTTTTAAGTCCTATTCGGTTTGATAGCTTAGACTATGACCTTAAAAAAATGGGTGCATTGGCGGCAGCTTTAAAAAGCGAAATTATTTTATAAACTAAAAAAAGAGAATATTTTTCACTAATTCGTGAAAGTAATTCCATAAAAAAGCAGTATATTGGGTGTTCATGCATATTGATTGTATAAAAAGTGGCCAGAATTACATGAAAACTGTATGTTGTTTATATAAATAGGAGGAAATACCAAATATAGAAAAACGAACTACAACGCCACTTCTAGGACGTGACTCTATTGCTATCTAGATTTTTTACAGGGATGAACCGAACTTTCATATTCGCCCAAAGGGAACACATTCCAATCTAAAATGAAGCCAGCGCGTATAAGGTACCATTTTTTGGCGAACGGATATATATACTTGATGATGCAGTTGGTTTTGGCATCGTATCTAGCATAACTTAAGTATTGAAGATTTTTTAATGTGCCTCACTTTATGTAGACTTAACCCGGGAGAACGCGCGCGTTGGTAATTTGGACCGACGATTTTGTATATTTTGAAACACAATATAAACTCGTCCGCTATTATGCTTTTCCGGATAGATTTCTCAGTTGATGCATCTATCTGAATAATATATTTTATGCTTTCACGATGATTCATTTTGATAAAAAGAGATACTGCGGGTTTGACTCGTGTAAAAAACTACGAATTGTTTGCCAACGTTTCGTGACCATTGCAGTTCACATCTACAGGGCTGACCTAAAACTGAGGTATCAGGTCATGATGTTCTTAGGTATACTTTCTACGATGCCTGTGATTGGCACGAGCGCCCCACCGTGGGGACTGGTCGAACTTGATTGTCATCAACTCCCTTGTATACAGAGCTGTCTCCATCACAGACAAAGATAACTTACAAAAGGAATTATAAAACGTTAAACAAATCCTAATACAGAACGATTACACAAACAAACAAATTGATAAAGCAATAAGAAAACACACTCAAAAAAGCAAGTCAACACAACCTTCAAAAGAGAGACAGAGAAAAATGACCACCACCCTACCCTACATCCAAGGTGTCACAGAACAAATAGGAAGAATTCTCAACAAACACAACATCCAAGCCATATTTAAACCACCTGCGAAAATAGGACAGCTATTATATAAGCCTGGAGATAAAAAGGCACCCTTCACTGATCCAGGAGTATATAAAATCCCTTGTTCTTGTAGCAAAGTCTATATTGGAGAAAAGCGGAAGAGCGGCGAGCCAACGTATGAAGGAACATGAAAGTAAAGTCAGGCTAATTTCCAAGAAAACATAGAGAAGATCGAAATCTTAAAACACCCTAATAACATCAATAGGGATAATGGATATAATACTAATCCGATTTGGCTTTCCTTTCTCGCGGATTTTTTAAAAAAGACTTGTTGGCCAATAAAGTTCGACCAGTCCCCACGGTGGGGCGCTCTGGCCAATCACAGGCATCGTAGAAAGTATACCTAAGAACATCATGACCTGATACCTCACTTTCAGGTCAGCCCTGAAGATGTGAACTGCAATGTTCACGAAACGTCGGCAAACAATTTGTAGTTTTTTACCCGAGTGAAACCCGAAATATCTCTTTTTATCATCAATCTGAATATTTACCTGGTTGCGTAAGCATTCACCGCTGCACCTTTATTCTAAGTTTACCAATATGTCATCGGATTAGTTAACTGTCACGCGCCTACTAACGTCAGTCCTTTTTTCTAAGTTTTCAAGTTCACGTAAACTTCTCAAAAAATTGAAAATTTGATATAGTCACCCAAATCACGTAAAGAATAGCCCAAGTTATATTCCTAAACCCGTAATAATATTTAATAACCTCTAAGAACTCTACCAATTTTTTACCTGAAATATCTAAAGAGTCCTCACGTAAACGGCTCAAGAAATTAAAAATAATGCACAATCCACCATCAGAAAAACTTAAGTTAAATTTCTTAGCCGTATACTAATATTTAATAATCCCCTAAGATCTCCCTTACTACTCAAGGAAAACAGAGAAAAAATCCTCAAATTGCGCGATAAATAACGTAACTCTAGCAGGCGCGCCAACTCCTGGGTTTAATTATACATTCCATGCTCGTGTAAATAACGCTTGAATTCACGGTTATATATATGACTGTATTCTTTCTTAATTGTTCTTATGCAGTTTTGAATTATTGTTCCAGATGCGAACGCCAGAATGTTATTTTGCTCCTCTTCTATAATATCTGCTTGATCGTTTGCCTGTTTACATGCTCTAAGGTGTGCTCTTCTATATATTGGATTGCTTGATGTTACTGAATGTACGGCAGCAGCTTCATCGCGCGCAATAACAAATGACAAGAGACGGTTTGTACCCAATTTCTGAGATAAATGACGGGGCACAGTAAGCCAGTCCTCTTTAATGGTGTCAAATACGATACACAAATATTCTAGGCCAAACAGATAGAAAGGATCGTGAACTATGTTTCCTATCTGATATCCAAATATGATATGAGCCCTTTTTAAGAAATTATATTTGTGATAGCCCATACGATGATTACCAAACCTGTCGAAATTTCGGAACTGTTCAAACTGTTCAAAGTTGAAATTTTCTACAGGAGGCAGGACTCCGCTGTATTCGGGAAATAAATCCTCTATAGTCGTCGGTTGTGAACATATTAATTCTGTAAGAAGAAACAGCAATAAGCAAATGTTTTTTTATTAGATAGAGGGGAAGTGGGTCTAAAACGGCCAGTGCGGTAATTTGATCAGTCTTGATTAATACATTATTAAAAATTAGTCGTTTTTAAAAATATAAATATATTAATTAATTGAATCCACATTTTTGAGAGGTGATTTCAATCATCTAATATTTCAAGTCAAATAAATAGAACACAATAATAGTCTTAGACTTAATTGTTTTAACATTTTTCATTTAACCTAATGCATAATATTATGTAGATCCCTTTCTATTATTTCTATTGTTGTTTACGATCATTTATAGTTAACGCATTAAGCTGTTATATTAGTATTTAATAAATGTGAAATAATAAATATGTCAATTAAAAATCAATTAAACATAATACTACTCCCTGGCAGACCGAAGGAGCCGAATGGAGCCTCTACAAAGTACCCGTAAAGACCTCATTGGGTCTCTATTCGATTTCTTTTTAAGAAACAAAAAAAAACGGCAAGATCAACTTTTAAACTGTTGAAATTCGGATTCCACGTTAAATTTTATTTTGGAAACTCATGGTATAACGCCTGTTGACTGTTACTTAAAGATGATGCATTTGATGTGTAGCAGTCAACAGGCGTTACACGTCTTATATTTATTTTTTTTCCGTTGCAAAACGGATCCGAATTTCAACAATTTAAAAGTTGATCTTTCTGTTTTTTTTTAGTTTTTCAAAAATGAACCGGATGGGGACTGGATAGGGTCCTTACGGGTACTTTGTAGAGGCTATGTTCGGTTCCTTAGGTCCACCAGGGCTTCTACTTATCTAAATGGCCAGTGGGTTGTGTCTTTCAAACGGCCAATTCTTGTGCGCTACATTGTCAAGTAAATCTTTTGATTTACATTGCTTAAGGCTGTTGGAACTGGGCGCACAAAAATGGTGAAATCTATTAGACACTCAAAACTCACCAGCGGTCAATGATACTTCGGTTTTGAGGTTTTAAAAATGCACTCTGAACATTTTACCGCCATGGAAAGGGGTTCCAAGGTTGTGGGATATGCGCTTACTATCTGCTTTTTTCGAAACAAATAGAATAACAGCTAACAAATGTCACTAAATTGGTTAACCAAACCACACCAATGGAGACTAAAGCAACGGACAGCTGTTTGGCGTAAATCTCTCAGCGTTATTTGATGGTACTACCAAGTATGTGCACTGTCGGTAAATTTGCACTCCTCTTGGCGGGAATTTTAATTAACAATGAAAATGCGATTTGTGTTCTTAATTTTGAAATTCTCTATTGATATGTCTTACTTAGCTTCAGAATAGAAAAAATATATTATTTGTCTAAAATAGGCAGAACAAGCGCACTTTATCTGCACGAGGGAGGGGGGGGGAAGTGAAATAGTACTGCGACGAGCGTCACGTAAAGTGAAAACGAGGAGGAAGAACTGAATAAAAAGCGAAGAAAAAGTAAAAGAAAAGAGAAAAGAACTTGTAACATTACATCAGGCGCGTGCGTATGCGGTACAATCAAGCGCCTATTTCAGATAAAGTATCGTATGCATCACGGCAGTAAAGTTGCTTTATACTCGGATGCCGTTTTACCGTCCTCGCCTTTGGCTGTGACGTTAATTTCTGCAGCCTCATATAAAGTTCAACTTTACTGCCTAGGTACATAATAAACTATTATTGATTTATTTACATATCATGTTTGATGAATTGAAATAATTAATTATTTTACACAGAATATATCGAATTTAGTAACCATTTTTACAGGAAAAATTTGCAATCTATTTTCTACGTCCAGATTCACAAAGATTCTTTACTCTTACATATCAAGATCTTTTCAATTCTGAACTGGACGTTTTAGACTCAATTCCCGGATTGAGTTGGGACTCTGCCACGACTATCAGGAATTACTCGGCGTTGACGAAATAAGAAATTTTGAAGTTTATCATTGTAGCTCTCCAAAATTGTGTAAATTTGAGTTTTAAATCTTTCAGATTGAAAAGTGCTTTGAAAATTAAATCAAAATTTAAGAATGATGTATATATATATATATATATATAACATTTTAAATAACGGGATAAAATATATATAAGATATATTCATTAAAAATATAAATAATACAAATAAATATTGTATTCAAATTTTAATTAATGCATTATTCTTAAATTATATTTTAAATATGCATTGAAAATCCAAATATTATTTTAAGATATTCAAAATTTACAAGAGAGAAATTGTTGTGCCAGGTTTCTCTGATATCTTGCAAAATACAAAATAAAATGACTTACACTTTGCCCGATTATTCTCTGCAATATTTTTAACTTCTTAAAACTTAAAATTGATCATTTTAGATATAAGTATTCTTAATGTTTTTATTATTCTTACTATAAAATTGTATTCCATTAAAAGAATTAAAAAATTCTGAATCGTTATGATTTTAGAGCAGTGTTTTAAATTTTAGAATAATTAAAAAACAATATTTAAAAATATTTTTAACCACTTAAAAAGATTTCGACTATCTTTTCAGGAATTTATATGGCTGTGTTTGCGAACAAAAATTTAAACTCTTTCAAACGTTGTATTATTTCTGAAAAATTCTAATCCAGTTTTTTTACTTTGAAAGGTTTTGGTTTAATTTGGAAAGTAATTCTATGTAAGCTGCAATATTCTCTGAAATGAATTTTTTTAGTAAAAGCCTAATGTTCTTGGTAGAAAATGTATCCATCTGTTTGAAAATTCAACTTAAATTTATAAACATGATATTATATGATCTCATATTCACCAATAGAATTAATGAAAATGGTACATGCGAGTAACAAAATACCAACAGCGATCTGCATCTTTTAGTATAACTAGTTAATGACAATATGTGGCAGAATATCAGAAAAAATCACTCGTTTAGAGAGAAATGGAATTTTCTAGAAGTTTTTTCCATACGTATACTAGTGGACTCTTCATATTCCACGTAGCTAATTTTGATTCGCTGATCCCTCCGTTTTCACGTCTTGCCCCCCAGAAAAAAATTGTACACGTGTTTGGATAGCGCCTCGTCACTATCTCACTTGACCTTCTACATTTGAGCCCTTAAAAGTAAAGATCTTTATTTAAGACCAAAGTT
>NC_046658.1:152402097-152410997 GCF_010883055.1 Belonocnema kinseyi
CACACAATATATAGAACAACGTGTGTGAAATTAAACATATCAGTTCCAAGGTTTCAATCGTGCTACATATTTGTATAAGGAATTTGTACGATAAAGCTTTTTAATTTTAGTAATAACTAATGATAATAATAATTAATCATAGGAAAATGTGTTTGTTCTGTTAGGTTTTTTCTTTCGTTGTTTGGCAAATTATTTTTTTAATTAATAAAGAAAAGTAGTTCAACTATCTTCCAAAACAGTTGAATTCTCAACCAAGAATAATAGTTTTTAACAGAATTGTTAAATTTGCAACAAACAAAATTAGATTTTTAAGAAACTAATAAAATTTCTGACGAGAAGAGGAGAGCAGAGGAGCGCTCGATCTTTCTGCATAGACTTTTTGAAACTGAAGGTGAATGTATCGGCAACAGTAATTTGGTGATTGTGAATTCTCTTTTGTTAAAGCCCTGTTGGCTTTAACGAACACATTCTCATCACGTATCTCGTGCTTCGGACTCGAGTTTATCCCTGAAATTTTATATAATTGCCATAAAAGTATATTATTATAATTCGTAACTTGCCTTGGTATTTAAACACACACACACACACACACAAACATATATATATATATACATATATGGATCGTTCCACGTCAACCGAATCGCAGCTGCTGCTAAAATTTGACGTGATGAAATAGTATGCCTAAGAGCTCATTTTAAAGCTTGGGCACAAAACTAAAAAAAGCCGTATGCGCCTTCACAAAAAAGAAAGATGGCGGCATCAATGTGGAGGCTATAAATTCAAAAATTTCAGGAAATGAAAGAACTTAGTGTCGCCACCAAACTTTGAAGCAATGAAAAAATATGTAGGAGTGCTTATTTTGAAGCTATGTCTCTTTCCTACCAAATAACGTATGCATCTTTACACAAATCAAGATGGCGGCATCAGTATGGCAGCCAAATCTATAAGAAAATTTATAAATCACGAAAAACTTCAAGCGAAGAGTATTTCAACACAGACAGTCGTACTTAAAACATTTCAAAGGTAGCTACCGAAAGTAGTGATCAATGATCTAGTAAAAATAAATTTTATATCGCAAAGTGGCGGATCCAATATGGTGGACTTTGTCCAAAACTCGATGTCAATGCTTTTACAAACACCATATATATTGGAAAATAGATTGGCAGGGATTTGAAATGTCACTCCTCTCAAATCTGATGTGAAAGATTCTATATCATTAAAGGGTGCACCCAAGATGGCGAATAAGTGGCCGAAATTCGAATGAAATTTGTTTAAGAACACTCGAATGGTTTGAAAATGAATTTTTGTTACTTTTCAAGATTGTTAGTTACGAATCGGCTTTGACAAATTCATTACAGCGGTTTAATGTCCACTATATTGAACTTGAAAGTTTATTAAGGTTTGATGTTTCTTGTGATTTATAAAATTTTTTATAGATTTGGATGCCATATTAATGCCGCCATCTTGATTTTTGTAAAGCATTTGTTATTTATTAAAATGTTAGATTACTCAATATTGAGTATTCTAACAGTACGTCATACACGGTCGGTAACGCCGAAATCTATAAGACCATACCACTTGTTGAACTGAAAAGCATTGATTACACAGGAGTTTGACCAATATAAATTTTTGTAGACGAAAATAAGTGAAAAATCGTGCTATAGCTTTGCTTTTCAGATAGAAAAATAATTTTTTAAATTATTATTAGCAATTGTGCAAGTGTGCGATTTGGACATTCTATCAAGAAAAAATATAATGTGCCGTGTTTGCGGTTAGGTTGCATTGTTGGGATAGTTGGCGGTTAAAATTTTTGAATTTTAGTACTTCGTTAAAACGTGTTTTTCAAAGATGTCAAAAGATTATTTTTGCACTTTGAGAAAACAAAAACTTCTTGAAATCCTTAAACTTCTCCGACTTTTTTTTAAATGCCTCAAAATTCTTTGCAATCATTTTGAATCTTTCGAAGTATCTCGAAATTGACTAAAATTAATTTTAATCACGTAAAATGTTTCAAATATTCTTAAATTCCTTTAAATCTCTTGACAATCCTTAAAATCTTTGAATTTTTGTAAATAACTTTTAAATTAATTGCTTAACCATCTTTAAAGTCACTAAAATTTATAAAAATATTTTTAAATCTTTTAAAACTAAACTTTAAAATCCCGTCAAGTCCGTAGTGATTCCTTAAAATCACTTGGATTCTTAGTAATCCTATAAGATTTCTTGATAATCCTTAAACTCTTTCGATTTTTTTTTAAATCTCTTCAACTTCTTTACAATCATTTGAAATCTTTCGAAGTTTCTCGAATTTGACGCAAATTAATTCAAATCTCTTAAATCTTTTACATTTTCTTAAATTCCTTTAAATCTCTTAAAAACTCTTAGAATCTTTAAACTTTTTCAAATTAATTAAGATCTTTTTTCAAACTTTTCAAAAACTCCCTTGAAATTCTTTAAGATCTCTAAAACTGTCTTAAAATCTTACCAAATAACTTGTAAATCCTTCCACCTTTTTGAATTATTTTTGAATTAGTTTTAAATCGACTAAAAGTAAACTTGAAGATTCCGCCAAGTCCCTAATAATTCCTTGAAATCACATGAAGTCTTAGAAATCTTGTAAAATTTCTTGAAAATCCTTAAAGTCCTCCGAATTTTTTTTAACTTTCTACAACTTGTTTGAAATAATTAAAATATTGTAAAATTAAGTAAAGTTAATTCAAATCTTTTAAATCCAAAAGCCTTTAAATTTTCTTAGACTGCTTAAAATCTCTTAAAATTGCTTAAATCAATCAATTTCTTTAAAAACCTTCAAATCTCCAAAAATGCATTACATCTGTTTTAATAACTTTCAATAACTCGCTTGGCTTTCTTTAAAATCAGTAAAACTGTCTTAAAATATTATAAAATCTCTTGGAAATCATTAAATCTTTTGAAACTATTTTGTGATTATTTTAAATCCTTTAAAAAGAAGCTTTATGATTCAGCCAAGTCCCTAGCAATTCCTGAAAATCACTTGATTTCTTAGAAATTCTTAGAGTCTTCCGAATTTTTTTGAATTCCCTTCAACTTCTCAGAAGTCGTTTTAGAAATTTCAAAATTGACTAAAATTCATTAAAATCTCTTGTAATCCTTAAATTTTTTTTAGATTCCTTAAAATCTCTTGAAAACCCTTAAATCATTTAATTTAAAAAAATTGAAGTCTTTTAAAATTGATTAAAATCTTTTCAAATAACTTTTTAAATAGCTTTAAAATTAATCCTTCAAAAGAATATCTCAAAAGCCCGTCAATTCCCTATAGTAATTCCTTAAAATCACTTGAATTTCATAAATTCTTTAGTTTTTGTTTGTAAATCCATTAGATCTTCTGACTTTTTTTGAAATTCCTTCGACTTCTTTAAAATCATTTAAAATTTTCGAAATTAAATACAGTTAATTGAAATCCTTTTAATTTTCTTCTGTTCCTTTAAATATTAAAAAATTACATCAATTAAAATCTCTTCAAATTCATTAAAATATTTTTAAATAACTTTTCAGTAACTCGCTTGACATTCTTCGAAATTACCTAAAGTGCCTAAAAATTTGATCAAATGTCTTGCAAATCCTTAAATTTTTTTGGATTCTTTAGAAAATCTTTAAAATTCCTTGAAAATCGTCCAATTTTTCTGCATTCTTTTAAAATCCTTTCAAATTTGTTGAAATCGTTAAAAATCTCTTGAGAAATCCTAAAATCACTTTAAGTATTTTTTAAATCCTTTAAGGTCTCTTTGATATAAATTTATTTGATATGAAACTACTTAAAATGACTTATTATCGAAAAGTACTATGACATAAGTAACCGGCAATTGAGGTTATAACCTTAATTAATGCAGATTATAATTTTTTCGTGGTGGATTGCCTAATCGCACATTTTCCAAATTGCCAACAATAATTAAATAAATGACTTTTCTTTCTTAAAAGCAAACCTATATCACGATTATTTACTTAATTACGCCGAAATTAATTAATTTTAATCAAACTGACCTAATATTAGGATACTCAATAAAAAGACAAGCTTTCGACAAAACAGTTGAATTTTCAATTTAAACCCCAATTATGAGTCTTCAACTAACTGGTTAAACTTTCTAAGGACATAATAGGATTTTAAGCCCAGAAAAGAATTTTTTAAACAAAACAGTTCAATTTCAAAAAATCGAATGAATTTTGAACCAAATATTTAATTTTTTCAACCAAGTAGTTGAATCGTCTACCAACAAGATGTTTATGTGGTAAAATTTTAAAGTTTTAAAATAAAAAGATGAATTTTTAACCCAAAATACACTATTCAAATTTTTATTTAAAAAAAAAAAACATTTTTTACGAACTCAAAAGCGAATTTAGATTTCAAAAATATAAATTTTAACCAAATATATAGTTGTAGAATTTTCAATTAAAAAGGTTTAACTGTCAACGAAAAATGGTAGGATTTTAGTATTGGGTTCTATGAATTCAGTTAGCATTAAAGCGAAAAACGAGGAAAAAGGAAAAAAGGGAAAGTCTCTTTAAAATAGGAGAAGAAAAGTATTTACTTTATACTGATTTTCTGAAAATGTTATTTACTCAAAACCAAGGTAGTAGATAGATAGGTATTAGATAGAAATTATGTTTTTTAAAATATATACGTAATGATAAATTTTCAACAGAAAAATGAATTTTTAACAATTGAGCCCAACTTTTAACTTCTAATTAAACTTTTAACAAAAAAAGAAGAATTTTATGTAAAAGAGTTGAATTTTTAATTGGGACAGATTTTTCAGTTGAGAGAAAAAACAGATTTAAACCAAATTTTGGATTTTTAAACTAAAACGGGAAAAATTTTTTTAAACAGTTGAATTTTCAATCTAAAATTAAAAATTTTAATCCTCAAGGTTGCTTCTCATCAATATTGTTCAATTTATTACTGAAGTGATAAATCTTCATTTATCTTGTAAAGTAAGACCTATATTTTTTTAAGAATTAAATCAAATTCTTGTTTGATGAATTGCGACACATAAAATCTTTTTACGATTAACAGGGGAAGAAATAGTTCAAGCAAATACAATTTGTTTAAACAAATGCAGATTGTTTAAAAAATGTCTCAATATACTTCAGAAAAAAATTCCACTCCAAACATCTACTAATTGTGCATGACAAATAGCAGGAAATTGCAATTAATATAATAATGCCCAAAGCAGAAGGAAAACGTTGGAAAAAAATATTTTTTGTCGACCCAACGTTATCTCTATGAAGACTTCAATTTTCACTCGACTGCAGAATAGTCATCTAAAAATTCATGGTATTTTTTCCAAATTTTTACTTGCATGGCTTGACAAAGTTCAATACATATTTCCCATAAGAAAAAAATTAGTTGTTGCAGATGTCATTTAGAATCGTCAATATCAGGTGAATCTAGTTGAATTTCAAAATTCAAACAATTTAAACATGTAAAAAATTAAAAATTATTTTTGAAATTCTATGAAAACTTAAGTTTTGATAAAATTATTTTTTTAAATTCTTATTTTCAAGATTATGTTTTTTTTTTAATTTTAGTGATCCTTTGCAATAATTTCTAAAACTTTTGTATATCGAACATCATAAATGTTATAACCAAAAAATAAAATTTTATATTTTTTTTGTATTTTGCGGTATAGAAATTATAATTTTCGTTTTTTAAAGAAAATTCAGCAAGCTGTTATGAAAATCTTCTCACACTTTTCAAAAGAAATATCTATTTTCTGTTGACCTTTTTTTTCAAATCGTGCACTATCTGGCTTAAAATTTTCATTTTCTTCTTTTGCAATGTGAAGTGTCTATTTATAATATAAATTTTTTCATTTATAAATTTTTGTTACTGAAAAACAAGTTATTAAAAAAAGCACGAGTTCTTCACAGAAAAGTTTAATTTTAAACCATAATTCTTAATAAAACAATTAATTTTTTAATAAGATAAAACAATGTATGTTTCAATTATTGAATTTTAAACTGAAATTATGAATCTTCAAAAAGAAAATTATCAATTTTATCAAAGAATTTCAACTGCCATCTAATTCTTTCAAAATGATTAATTACTCACCAAAAAATGAGCATTTTTAGAAAAGGGTTAAATTTTGCACAGGATATTTAAATTTTCCAGAAAAAAGTAGTTAAAATTTGTAGGAACGGAATAATATGTACAGCCCAAAAAGACAATTTAAAAAAAAATAGTTGAATTTTTTAATTAAAAAGATAAGTTTCCAACCCAAAATACATTTTTTGTATCTTTAGTTTAAACAATTATTTGTACTTTGACATGAAATCGAATTTGCTTTAAATTCGCTGAATGCCCTAAATTCTGTTAATTCTTTGAATTATTTTAATTCGTTCAATTTTAAAATTCCTTGAATTCTAAGCATTCCTTCAATTTGATGAATTTCTTGAATAACATTGATTTCTCAAGGTAGTAAAAAAAAACAAATTCTTAAGAAAATAGTTAAATCCTCAACCATATGATATTAATTTTCTACGCACCCGTTACATTTTTAGCAAAAAAAGATTTTATTTTTAGTAAAATAGATAAATCTTCAAAAAAAATTTAAACTAACTCGAGTTATTCTAAAAAAATTTTGGAAATCTGTGTAAATTAAAAAAAAATCATAAAATCTTCTAGATTGCTTCGAAATTAAAAAAAAAATTTCGCAAATTTTTCAAAACTTCGAAATATGTTTATAAATTCTTCGCATGTGTCCCATAATCTTTTTATAATGCTGAAAAATGTCGAAAATGCGCATAGCGTTCATTCAGGAAAATGTTGTATAAAATTAATGTTTTTTTACTAAAAATTGAAAAAACAGTAATTTTCATAATACAGAAATATTTTGTAATTATTTAAACAATTTGAAATGGCTTAAAGACACAATTAAAGAATGCTGAGAGTCATCTAGTTTATGAGAATATTTTAATTTTTGAAACAAATTATTATTGTTTAAATAACATTGAGCAAACGTTCTCAGTTAAGGAAATACTGAATATTGAGCGACAGGGTGTATATATTATTATATATTATATTTTTCAATGTTTGAAAATATTTTGAAATATTCTATCAAAATTGTTAGTTGAAGTGAAAAGTAATTTTAAATTTTCCTGAAAATAATAAAACACTTTCATTTTCATCTTTAAACCTTTTAAAATTCTTAAAAGGCACAAAAATAGTCACAAAGTTACATTTAATTTTTAATTTGTTTTAATTTTTTACAAATTTTAAATGAATTCGAAATTTTGTCCTGAATTTCTCATTTTTAAGTTGTCTAAACAATTAAAATTTTTTTTTATGTACTGTTAAAAAATCAATTTTCAGAAATAAAAAGTTATTAAAAATTTGCTACTAATTAATAAAACAGTTTTTAATATCTTAAAACCTTTCGAAGAATTTATTTCTAAAATTCTTTAAAATAGGAAGAACAGAATTATTTTTAAACATTTTATTATAACTGTTAAACCTTAAATTTATAATATTATTTTCTATAAATAATTCTCAATTCTTTTTCTTTTGTTAAAAATATATTACATTCCCGGAAAAATGATTTTCAAAAATAGCAGCTGATCAAATAAAACACAGTTCACGCGGATCTGGTTGGATCATATTATTTTAGTGACAATCAAATTTTCTCAATAAAAAGCAATACAAAAGTTAAACGAGGAAATTGAAATCTCATGTAAGAATGCGGTACTTGTTTCGTATTTACAGATATTTTTCGACAGATTCAAAGTGATTGCTTCATTATAGCATTGAAGAAACATTCATGCTTGAGAATTATGATTAAAGAAATAATGAATTTTTCTTGGAAACTATGGAAATTATTTTTGAAGGTTTAGAAAATTTAGAAAATTTTGTAGTATATTATATAATGTTGTTAAATATCAAGACTTTAATGCCCACTAAAATAAATTTTTAATCTAAAAATACGAATTTTCAAACAAAGAAAGATTACTTTTTCACAAAATAGTTGAATGTTTTACAAAATAATTCAATTTCCAACAAATTGGTTTAATTTTTAATTATTTAGTTTTTTTCTAAGATATAAAAATAAATTTCTACGCAAATAGTTATAATTTCAGAAAATACATTAATTATGAGACATTTGCACCTAATGATGATTTTTAACTTCTAAGGTTAATTATTAAACTAATAATTAACTTTCATACTATATTTTGTCGAACTTTCAAACATGAAATACGAATATGAATTTTTAACCAAATTTTTTAATTTTTAACCAAACATTTAAAATTTTCTGCCAAAATGCTGAATATTCAAATTGAAATTTCAATTCGAATTCTCTACAAAAAATTTTGATTTGTGAATTTACGTCATCCAGTAATTTGGGTGCGTTATATTATTAACAAGGAAGCAGAATTTACTACAATCTTAAATTAATTATTTTCTAATCAACAAAACTTGTTTCCGGGTGTATCTCCGGCTTCTAAAATTGAAAGGTGAAACACGTGCGAGGAATTGATGATTGAATAAATAACGTGATGGTGCCTAAAATGTGTCATTTCGCCAAACCCCACCAATTAGATCCATCTAGGTTGCGACCTGTACTCGGAAAGGGGAAAATACAAATATAAAAAAATAGTATATATACGCAACCAATCAGACTATTCATTAGTCAAAATGTTTTTAACATTCTTTGATAATAAATTGTTCCTGCATCTGAGGAAACTCAGAATGCTTTCTGTGTTTTCCACCGCCCTGCTTTTTCTTAATTCGATTGGTGAGTGCAAAGTAAATTAATACAAATATCATCTTTAAATTTATTTCAGGTGTATCTAGAAGCACACAATTACCCGATTTTAAACTTGATTCGTAATTTCGATAAAAAAAGTTCATTGACAATGACTGTAGTGAT
>NC_046658.1:152411007-152421584 GCF_010883055.1 Belonocnema kinseyi
CTACACTTCTAGGTCTTGACCCTCTCTTCTGCTTATGTAAAAATTGCGCCGCTTTTAAATAACCTTTGAGTCATTTTGACCCCCTTATAGAATCAAAGGGGGCCTTTATCCATTAAATTTATTTCTTAAAAAACTTATTTTTTTGGTCGAGGTGTTATCTCCAGATAAAAAATTGCGGTATCATAGTCATGTGAAAAATTTTTACAATGCTGGAAGCTTGTTTTTCAAAGCGATTATAAGTAGTAAGGTACACAATACAGTAAAACTTCGTTTATTGCAACATTCTTTTATTACAAGTCTCGTTTATTGAAAGCCAAGATACTCGTCTATCGCATCTTGCCTAACTCCCACCACTGATGATCACATGTTCCGGATAGCCAATGACAGCGCGGTCGCGGGAATGTATTGTAAGGCCACCTTACAGATATTTGGAGTTGTGGGGTCCTCTCCAGAGTTGCAATAGACAAGATGTTTACGTTTCGAAAGAGTTGGAATAATCAAGATTTGACAGTAAGTCAGAAAATAATTCTTATTTTTGAGATAATGTAGACTATTTCGAAGTTCACAATATAGCAGTTGAATAATTTTCATTTTTGTTCGAGTTCATCTCGTTGATTGAAAATGTAACTACAGTAGAACCTCGCTTATCCGATGCCGCTTTATCCGAGTTTGCGATTATCCGAGGTTGAAAAAAAAAGTTGACCCGTTTTATCCGAGCTATAGTGCAAAAATAGTCCGTATTATCCGAGACTTATTTATTATTTATACATATGAAATTGTCTGAACCAACCAGAGCAGATCTTGCGAAACCCCGGCTCTGATTGGTTCAGAATCTAAATACTCTCCACGTATCTGTAAGGTGGTCTCACAATCCATTCCCGCTTCCGCGTTGTCATTGGCTATACGGAATATGTAACCATCAGTGGTGGGAATTGGGGAGGCTGCGATAGACGATTAACTTGACTTGCAATAAACGTGACTTGCAATAAACGAGTGTTGCAATTAACGAAGTCTAAATGTAATATGTTGAAACCTCGGTTTTTGCTTATTATAACATTCAATTTTTTTAATGAAAATGTAAATATTTAATTTTTGGCTGATTTTTTTTTATTGAGAATTTAATTAATTGGGTTCAAGGTCAAACAATTCGTTGATATTTTTTAAGATTTATCTTTTTAGTTCAAATGTAAAATTTTTTCTTAAAAATTTATATATTTTGTTGAAAATTGAATAATTATGTAGAAAATTCGTTTGTTTTTCATACTTTATTTTTGAAAATTCATATATTTTAGTTAAAAAATGTTCTTCATTGGGTGTTAACTAATACCTAAGCTATTTTAAATCAGAAAGTGTTTAGAAATAATTAGGCGATACGTATTTTTCCGATTTGGGAACAAATTTTTTTCCTCAAAGTTACGCATATTTTGATTTGGTGCATTTTTTCAAAATACTCGATTTTTTATTTAAATCTCTATAAATTTTGAAATAATTTATATATTTTTGTACTGGCTCTAATACCTTACATCGTCTTTTATCGTAATCCGCCGGAAAATTAAACCAGGATAAAAATTGACAAAATAGCAGCGGTTTATGTGAAAAATGAGAAGTCGATTTTTTTTTAAAAGTCAACCTAGTAATTTTTGGTCAATTTTTTTATAACATGTATTTCAATAATAGAGATTCCTTGTAAGTTTCGTGCTTGCTAAATAACTTATGTGGTCAGGAGAATCATTTTTTTCCACAATCGAATTTTCTACTTTTTACTAAAAACTATCACAGACACGAAAAAATGTAAGGAAAAATGTGATAATTTTTAGAGAAAAAAAATCTTTCGGTCCCAAAAATGGTTTAGCCCACATGCTGTCTTAAAAAAATTTGTTTAAACTTTTTCTTAACATTTTCAAAACGTAAAAAAATATTTTCTGCTAAACCCAACCTTTTTTATTTTTTCAAATGCTTTAAAAAAGCTTCTGCGAATAGAAGATAATGCAGGCTGAGCCATTTTTTAAGAGGGAAGAATTCTTTTTAACTGTGATCTTTTAATTTTTTTATGCAAAATAAAAGGTAACGCATAGTAACGGGACATTTTTTATGAAACTGTTTTAGATGTGCGAACATTTTTCTTAAGATTTTTTCTTATCTTTGTTTGTTTTGGTTAATTTTTTTGTTTTTTCTTGGTAGAAAATTAATCTCCTTATATTTTATATTAAAAAATTATTTTAGTAAAAAGTGTATCTGTTTTTTTAAGCATTCTTCTATTTGAAAAAATGCTTGCTTTCGGGTTTAAAATTAAATTATTTGATTGTAAATTTACCTTTTGATATTAAAAATTTGACAATTTGCTTAAAAATTTAAGTATTTGTTGCATATTTGTTTATTTAATTGAAAATTGAAATTGTGATTAGCCTTACATTTGCTTACTGGGTTAAATTTAAACTAATTATAAACAAAAAATCATACTATATATGAAATTGAGGTCACTCTTATTATATTATCAGCGAAAAGCATTAAATTAAAAAAATTGTATCAAATTGTTCAAATTGTAAAAAGGTGAAACCTTGTATTATTTTCTACTGCAGCCTCCTAATTTTTCACATACATGGTAGAATCTTTTTGTGGTCCTTGAAATTTTTCTGAGTGCTTTTTTGAAATATCTTAGAAATGTAAGCGTTTAAGAGTGCTTCTAAAACCTTAAACAAATTTATTGTTATTTCCCGATTATAAAACATATTTCAGGGTCTCTGGTAGGAATTATTTGACATAGTAAGAAGTTTGACATAAAGAAAATATTTGTATTTATTTTGATCTCCACATTTTTACTTCAGAATGTTTTTTTCACATAACTGATTGTTTGAAAGTCAAACTACTTTGTTCAAAAATGATTTTATTGTTATAAGATTAAACTACTTTGTAACAATCTTTTTTTCTTTAATTCATTTAAAAAATCGTGTTTCTTGATGTCAGTTTTCTTATTGAGGAACTTTATAACAATTCTAGCAAAATTTATAACCTTTTTAATTAATTTTATCATTTTTTTCTATAAGCCTTATTAAAAAATGGAATCAATGAGAAACTTAAACTTAAGCTACTGCGGTTAAAATATAATTTTTTGTCGACAAATACTCAAATAATGCCCATGTTCATTAAATTTGTTAAAAAGACATAGAATTTATTAACTAACTATGAGTTTCAATGAAATTATAATTAGGTTCCCAAATAAAACGAATAAAATCGACAAAAAAACAATTTCTCCGCCCACAGACGCAAAAATAATGCATTTATTTTAAAAACCATGCACTTGATTAAAACATTATAAGATTTGCTGCAATTATCATGAAGTTCCTAATTTAAAAATTTAATATCGAAAAAATCGATTTTCCTGTTCACAAATGTCTGATTCATAAATTTATTTGATTAAATTGGCTTAAAGAATTTATCAAATTTATCGAACAATTACGAATTTTGCTGAAATTTTCATGAAGTTCCATACTGAGAAGACTAGCAATTAAATAAAAAAGCGAATTTTCCTGATGACAAATACCCGAATATATAAATTTATTACATCTGTTTAAAAAAACAATTTCTTATCATTTTTTATTTTTTGATCAATGTTCGCGATGGCGCCAAGTCCAGTGCCATTAGTTTTCAGAATATGCAGAATCAATTAATGATCAATTTCTCTTTATTTTTACAGAATTAAGCTTGCAAGGCGGGGTATTGGGTAAAGGTCTTCAGTTCATCATCCCAAGTAAGTAATTATTTTTAAGTAACCTTTTTACAGGTACATTAGTATAAGAATTTATTGTCATTTTTTGAAAAGTTTATTTTAATTCAGTCATCCCTTTTTCTTTTTTGAAGTTCAAATAAATAATTCAAAAAAATAAAAAAATAATTTTCAGCTGAAAATAGTGAAAACTGTACGATTAGATTTTTGTTCTAAGCTGAACAGTTTCTAAATTAAAAGTTGTTGTTTTACATTTATTCAAATTTTCAATAATTTCTGAAAAATTTTCTGAACTTCTAGATATCTTTCAAATGATTCGATTTTTTCCTATTTTTTCCCCTGTAAAATGAAAAATATTAGTGACAATTTTGGAAATTTTGTTAAATCTTTTTAAATATTCTATACAAATTATTTCTCTAAAATAAAGACACTTTAAATTTTCTTAGAAATCTTGAGAAAATTTTATTTATTCTTTTGAACCCTTTCATAATTCGTAAATATCTTCTAAATTTTTTGTTCGAAATTAGCAACAATATATATTTTGTTTTAAATTAGGCCGTGGGCTATTTGCACACTTTGTTTAAATTATTATAAATCATTAAAATTTTTTAATAATTTTGAATGTTCTCAGAACTTATAAGTATCTCTTCAACTTAATAGATTTTTTTTAGCACCCTGAAAACGTAAGTTAAAAATTAAAAAATCTGCGAAAACTTTCAGTGCTATTGTTTTTCACTATCAAATAAATTAGCCTTACATTTTTATTACACTTCAAAAAAGGACCGTGAATATTTTTAAAGTTCCCTGAGTTTTCTTCGATTGATTTTTCATTTTAAATATAAAAGATGGCTTTTAAACTAAAAACTTGAATTTTTAACCAAATACTTTTATTTCTAACATAATAGTTAAATATTCAACATAGAAAGACAAATTCCTATCGAAAAAACGTCATATTTTTTATTTTAATCAAAAAATACTGAAATTTATACAACAAAAGAAAATAATTTTAAAACCAAAAAGAAGAATTTTCATCAAATAAAGATTTCTTTCTTAAAAATCAATAGAAATTTAGCTGAATTATAGAACCTAAAAACGCGAAGACAAATTATCTACCAAAATTGAATTTTTCAACAAAAAATGGGACTTTTTAACAAGAAATTCATTTTACACAAAACTGGTGAATTTTAATCCAACAAACATGAAATTTCCAAATAAAAAAATTGTTTTTACTGAAAAAAGTCAAATTTTCAACTAGAGAACGTCAATCTTAAAAAATGGTAAAGTTACATTTTCTGTTGAAAAATAATTTTAAGAAGAAAAAGTATTTTCAACTAAACAGTTACATTTTTAACCAGGATAAATCTTCACAGAAAAAAAAAATAAATTTTTAAGAAGGTAGTTTGACTTTTACCCAAGTAAGTTCAATTTTTAATTTAAAAAGTTTAATTTTTAACAAAATAATTAAAATTTGAACCAAATAGGTGAATTTTTCAACATAAAATATAAATATTTAATAAAAATGTGATTTCTTGAAAAAGTGATTTAATCAAATCTTCCACACAAATTAATTGAATACTGATGCAAAGAACAATGGTTTTTAACTAAAAAGTTGCATTTTTATTCTAAATAAAAGAACAAATTTCGTCTAACATAGATGAAGTTTTACATCAAAAAAATTAATTAAAAAAAAAAGTTTAATTTTCTGTTCAAAGAGATTTGAGTCGAATTTTTACGAACAAAATATGAATTTTTAAACAAGAAACTTTTTCTACGAAGAAAAATGAATTTTCAATCCAAAAAGACGAATTTTTAACCAGTAAGAATAATTTTGTCACGAAATTTTCGATCTCTCCACTAAATGGTTTGCATTTTTATTAAAACAATATGAAGTTTCTCTTAACGCAGAAGTATTTTTAATCACAAACGAAAGTTACTATAAGTTATCACCAAAAAAAGGATTCCAGTTGACTCTGCAAAATCAAAAATAAAATTTTTGTAAAAAAATATATTTCTTCAAAAAAAATTGAAATTTTATTCCAAAGTGGTAAATTTTTCGATCAAAATGGTTGAATTTTTGACAAAATAGTTGAATTCTCTACCAAATAATTGCACTTCTATTCAAAAAAGATTTAATTTTATACTAAGATAGATGAATTTGTAATATGGATTTTAAACAAAACGTACATTTTCTACGAAATAGTTCAGCTTTCTGGAAACTATTATAATAGTTTGATTTCGAAACAAACACTTGCATTTCAATCCAAAAAAAGGTGAAATTTTTTTAAATACAGATCGATTTTCAATTAAATTAAAAAAATATATAACCAAACTGTTAAATTTTCGCCCAACAAATATTTTAGCTCTGTTTTCAACATTCAAATATTATATTTAAACAGTAGAATTTTTAACCAAAAATTATGATTTTTTTTTAAATAGTTAAATTTTCATCAAAAGAAAATTCCAGTTCATTTTATAACACAATATAAGATTTTTAAACGAATTTTAGTGTGCAATTTCTTCAATTTAGAATGCTTTTATTTTAAAATAATGCAGTTTTAATTCCTTTGAATTTTAAATGATCGATTTTTCAAAACCGTATTTGCAAAATATTTCGTTTTTGACATTTTCAACGTTCTATTTTTAAAACTTTCTTACAATCTTAAATCATTGAAATTCGTGATTCTTATATTTAAAATAAAATTGTTTCATTTTATAAACTTTAGGGCCATTTGACGAGTGGGTCACGTGGCCAGATTCCTAGCTTATCGAAACTTTTTTCATTTCCGAACTTACTTTCACACAAAGCGCTGTGTCGAGTTGAAAATTTGGTATAATAAATAAAAATTACTCAGAAAGATGGGTCTCGTCCTAATTTATTATAGTTATAAAAAAAGCAAAAAAAAAATTAATAAAAAAAAACTTTCATCATAATTATACAAATTTAGGACCACAACCACCTTTCGGGAAGGTAGGAATCTGGTCAAGTGACCCACTCGTCATATGGCCTTAAATTATAAATGATACAGTTTCAGATCTTTTCGATTAAAATTGTCTAATTTTCAAAATTCAATCTGAGAGACGATTTTCAATTGCAATCTGAAAGACTGAAAACGATTTTAATCACCGTGGGGATGACAAACAGTGGCTTATTAATTAAGTGTATATTTGCACTTTATGATATGAAACAGCGAGAGATAAAGAATATCTACATTAAGCATAAATGGCTCATTTAAATTTTGTGTTGCACGTTATTGTAAAAAATCTACAAAAAGCGAGCCACTTTACCAAATTTCACGATACTTATTAACAGATATTTTCGCAGTGTGAAAAAATTCTAATATCTCTTTTCTTTTCTAAATCAATTAGATCAAAAGGACACCCCTTTACCAAACGAATATTTCAATGAAATTTGTGATAAAAGCCTGGTTTCTATAAAGATTCATAAGAGATACCATTTTTATCAAGGAGAAATTTATCCAAAGCCGAGTGAAGAATGGGATAGTTGGCCAGGCCCTCATGCAGCTCCGCCTTATGGTAACGAGCGCTTTTATATGACAGTTGTTGAGAATATTGGGAAAAAATCGAGGAGGAATGATTTCGCTGCAAAACTCGAACGTCGCTTGCCGGAAAAATTAAATGTTGATACGGATACACGGTCCATGATTTTCATAAAAACAGAGAAGCAAACTTTTTATGCATTTCTATCAAGAACACCAAAGACAGACAAATCCCTTAGCACAGTTGCTGTATTGGATGAATATGAGAGCCTTCACTTTGATAGATATTATGGGGCGCTGAAGGTTTGGAACTTTAAAAAAACTCTTCCTGACTGGGTTCTAACAGTACACCACGAGTGGTTGAATCGCGCGATATAAAAAAAAATGTTTGATCCAAATGTGCTTTATTCGAATTTATAATTGGACAATTATTTCATCGAATAAACTGGTTATTTTCTGGCAATGGCTCTCACTTTATTTTACTGTAAGCTCCTTTTTATTTTTAACATACGTTGGAACACTTTTTTATTGATTATACAGGGTGTCTAAAAAATCCAGGAATAGCTGAATAATTCTCTAGGTAAAATATTTTCCAAAAACATTTAAGGTCATTCTTGGAATTACTTTCAACGAGCAATTGAATGGTGACCTTGGTTTTGACCTTGAAGAACTTTCAAGGTTATTTTTAGGTCAAATTGTTAAAAAAATAGAAAGCCCCTTATTTTTCATCATCAATGGAGAGAGCGGGAAAGTTTACGTTAAAAAATGTTCGTAACGATATTAATCATTTATTTTAAAAGGTGCATTTAGATGTGACCCCAGACGTGACCTTGGTCATGTCTTTCAAGGTCATTTTGAGATGTAGGTCATTTTGTTTGTAGGGCTTTCAAAATTGAATGTTTTCTTCTCTTCACTTTTTCCATATCGTGCATTTTTTGGCTGGAAATTTTGATTTTCGGTTAATTTTGTTAATTTTGATAGATGATGTAGCTATGCATTTTTATCAAAAAAGTAATTGTGATAAATTTCTTGGTTTTTTAAGTACTAGAAACAATCGTAAATACAAATTTTAAATCTAAAAAGGGACCTAAAATTTTTTTTAATGTTCTAACTTTTTTAATTTTTGTCCAAAATAGCTGGTCCTTCTTTTAGGACCTAAAAAATATTTGCAAAAGATCGGCTTGTGGTGACAAATTCCAGATACAGAATTTTCTATAATTTCGGAAGATATTGATATTTTGCAAGATTTTTCAGTATTTTATCAGATTTCAATGATTTTAAGAGATTTTAAAGCTCTCAATGTATTTTAATGCATTTTCCAAGATTTGAGAAAATATCATAGAATTTCATGGGTTTTTCTAATATTGCAATAGCCCTCCCTTCTATAGCCCTTTCGAGCATCGACGCTGCGCCGCAGGTAGGTGTAACAGCAGCTGCGCGGGGTCTGCGGTTGTCACTCAGGCGTTCACTCAGGCGTGAACGAACAAAAGCGAAGCGGGCGATAATGTGTTAGTTCCCACTTCCCGTCGCCCCCAAAAACGGCCCTATAGAAGGGTTTCAATGTAATTGCAACTTTAAAGGGTTTGATTATAAAAAAGTGTCGATATCACTATTTTTAACGACAATAAATTTTGTCAGTTTAAAATAAAGTTTGCATTCGTTTCAGTTTCAAAGTTCTGGTGGTGATGCATAACGAGCGTTTAAATTTTTTTTCTAAAATCTCGTCAGATTAAATTAAAACCTGAAACACAACACTCATCACATCGAGAGGAAAGACAATGCAGTCGAGATGATTTTCTCTTCTCGATTGAATTTTTTTACTACCAATTCTTGATCTCCATTATATTCTAGTTCGATCTAATCATATTGCAAGACAATCTCGAGTTGGTCCATAAATGATCGATATGCATCATTGGGTTTCTGAAGCAGAATTTAGAAAAAATTTTTAATGGTTCCCATTCAAAATTAATATTTAATTTGAAATTTTATTAAGTATAATTCTGTTTATTTCTTGATTTTATAAAAATTCGACTAATCTTTAATCCAAAATAAAATTGTTTACTTTCCAGGGGTTCAATTTAGAAATTATAAAATTTAATTATGTTTTCTTACTTAATTTTTAAAAAACATTATTCAATCATTTTCATTTTGAATCGGAATATTCTTTATTTTACGAAATAAAAATCCAGAGAAGCGAACGAAAAGTCAAATTTATATTGTTGGAATTTGTTTCTCTGACAAAGTAAAAAACTGCTTGTAAATAATTAAGGAAAAATCAAAATGCTGCAGTTAAAACGTAACTTCTAACTGAGAATAATATATACCCAATTGAAAACGATTGGAAAAATTATAAAAGTTAGGAAGGCGCCATTATTTTTAAACATAGACTCAATAAATTATAGGTAACTCATTAAATTTTTAGTATTAAAACTTACCCAATCTTCGTAAGTTTCTTGCGGAATAAAAGTTTTGAATTTATAAATAAGTTTTATTTAAAATTTTTAAAAATTTCTATTTTTAAATATTTAAAATATTCAATTTTGAATATTTCAAATCATTTGGTTTGCAACGCCTAATCATATAATATTTAAATTTTAAAGGTTTTAAATGATTCATTGTATAGTATTAGATTCATTTTAATATCATTAGATTCCCAATTGAATTGAATATGTGTAATTTTTTCAAATTTTGTATCGAAGAGTCTAAAAAAAAGTTTCTTTTTTGTCGTTATAGACAGTTGTCATTCTCATAATTTCATAAAATCTTATGTAACCGTATGGACGATTTTCGACATTTTAAGATCTCATGACTTTAAGTAAAATAAAATTAAAGGCTTCTGATTCCACATTGTACAATTACAAGTGCTTAACTTATAAAAACTGCCCAGAAGGCTGGTAATTTTAAAATATATCACTGAACTTTTAAACTCAAAATCGCTGTTTAAAACTTTTTAATCAAATTTTGAGAACGCTCAGTGATCAGACAACTTTCACATTGATTGGTTTCATTTTTCATTTAGTCTTGAATACTTTAAATAACGAAATTTTCAGCTTTAAAAACTTAAACTTTAAATTTCATTAACTGGTGTGAAATTTCTGTTGACCAGAAAATTATTCCAAACTTTTTCTTCGATTTTAGTGGCTACCACGCCAATAATAGAAAAAATTGATTTTACGTCAAAAAATAGTGATAAAAACCCAGCGATTCTCTAAGGATTACCAAATATAACATCACCGACATTAATGCCAATTTACTCTTCAATTACAGTCTGTCAAGTTAAAGCGTGGGTGGCTTTACTCGCAGTCGGTAAGGTGTATCGACATGATTTTGGTGTCAAAATATTAAGAAGAGCTCCC
>NC_046658.1:152421684-152448618 GCF_010883055.1 Belonocnema kinseyi
CATGAAAGAGGGAGCTCTTCTTAATATTTTGACACCAAAATCATGTCGATACACCTTACCGACTGCGAGTAAAGCCACCCACGCTTTAACTTGACAGACTTTTGTGAATAATTTGAATGCTTATGTTTTAATAAACCGAGAATTTCTAAAGATGAATTAATACAAACTTTTTTTATTATAAAATTATTCAATTAATAATAGCCTGGCATTTTTCGAAACACTTTCATCTGCTAAGAATTAGTTACAAAATGTTAATTGTATTTCGCGCTTCTTCCTCCATGATCAACCTGTAGTACCTCCACTTATCATCAATTTCGCCACGTATTTTAAAGCATCCAATGAAGAAACTGCATTCCCCTACTGTTCCCGTCGTCTATGTGTTAGGTCTGGTTACGTCATTCTTTCGCTTCGTGCCAATCGAGCCACGTCGCTAGAGTTTTTTGCCTCGTGAATAAAGTTTAAAGAAATTATTTGGTGGGGAGAAAAAGGACATATTCTAGCAGTGATAACACTTCTTCGACGGACGATGAAGAATATCGGCTGCGGAGACGCCTAAAAAAGCTAAAACGACAAAGAAAGAGGAGAGAGAAAGGGGATCGTGAACACCGACGCTATGTGGATGAATCATTCGAGTTGAATTTCACAGATAGTCAAGGTAGGTGCGATTTATTGAATTTGGTTCTTTCTAAGCAGGCGTTTGGAGAACGTGGAAGTGTTTTTTGACTTGAACTTTCAAGCCGCGTTGCAGGCCACGCTTTGGAGGCCCTTACCTGAAAAAAATTCACTGTAAGAGGTGTTGCCAAGTTACGCTTTGCAGGCTCTAAAATGGAAGTGTTGAATTAAAAGCGACAAAATGGAGTCAAACTTCAGAGGCTCTAACTTCATAGCAGTTCTGAAGCAAAGATTCTGGAGGCTCTAAGCTCCAAATGCGTAAGAGGCTCTAGCCTGTGCTTACGTAAGTAAATAATGACGGGAGTCACATAATGACGGGAGTCACATAATGACAGATGTCCATCAGATACTAATCTGGGAGCAAAATTTTCTACGACATTTTTTCCTTTCTAGGTGATAACAGTAACTTATCTGATTCACACCTCTCAAATGAAATTGAAGAGAATGTTCAAGAAGTGGGACAGTCCGTTCCAAGAGAAAGTCATCTGGATAAGGAAGTTCTTCATTTATTGGGAAATTGAGTCTGCGAGGATAGAAAATTAGATACGGCCATACATCCTGACATCGCTATCCGCTGGGAGGATATTTTAAAACAAAGTCTACCTACGGAGGAAAAAACGAATATTTTGAAAAAATATCCTCCTCCAGAAAATCTCACATTGATAGATCCTCCAAAACTAAATGCAGAGATAAAAATCATTTCAAAGGACAAAGAAGCAATAATTAAAAGAGATTCTTGTATAATTGCGAAAAGAAGTAAGATATCAGCTTCATTGGCACCCGTGGGAAAGGTCGTTTCTCTTATATCCGCAAAAACAGAAAGGTCAGAGGCTGAAAAGCAAACCCTTGAAAACTTAGGAGATGTAAGCAGACTCCTCGTGGATCTCCAACACGATGAATCCAATATTCGAAGGATTTTATTGTTGGCAAACATCCCCGACAACTCTTTCAAGGACACTCTTCAAGCAACAACCATTGGGGAATTTTTATTCGGGAATAATTTGCAAGAAGTGCTAAAGACAGCAAAAATAATGGAAACCTCATGCAAAGAATTGAAAGGTGGAAACCGCAGATTATCAAGCAATCAACCAAAAAACTCGAAAGTCCCGCCCCGTTCACGAGCGGGAACATCGGGCGGGCAGAGACAGGGTCAACGATATCCCAAGAATTATCAGGGGCCGAGGAACAACCAACACTTCACCCCTCGATATCGAAACAACCCTCACTCGAATCAACACCCGAAGAGGAGACAGGAACCGCTCCAGACCCGCGGATAATACAACAAGTAAGTAAGATCGCAGGTAGACTGGAACATTTCTTAGGTAGATGGAGAAAACTTACGTCAGACCCCATAATAATATCTTGGATAAAGGGGTACAAAATCCCGTTTGTGAATTCACCCATTCAAAATACATCTCCAAATGAAAGATATTGGTCGCGTGAGGAGATACCACAGATTTCGCTATTAATTGCAACTTTATTGCAAAAAGGAGCGATTGTTGAATGCCAGCCTGTCGAAGGCCAGTTCATTTCGAATATATTTTTAAGACGAAAACCGGATGGAACGTTTAGATTAATTATTAATGTTAAATCACTCAATAAGTTTATTTCAATGAACCACTTCAAACTCGAAGATAGCAGAACAGTGACAAAAATTATAACTCCTGTTTGTTTTATGGCTACCTTGGACCTTCAAGACGCCTATCATTTAGTTTCAGTCCACAAATCACATTGAAAATTCTTACGATTTATCTTTGAAGGGAAAACATATAAATTTACTTGTTTACCGTTCGGGCTGTTTACAGCACCTTATGTCTTTACCAAAATAGTCAAACCCGTTGTTTCATACCTTCGAAAAATAGGTTTTGTATCCGTTGTTTACTTAGATGATTTGTTACTGCTAGAGAATTCTTATGCGGAATGCACCAAGAATATAACGATAAAAATATCAAAGTTACAAGAACTAGGCTTTATAATAATTATAAAAAAGAGTCAGTTGATTCCAGCCCAGACTTGTAGGTACTTTGGTTTCGATTACAATTCTCAAAAAATGATAGCTGAGTTACCGAAAGTAAAAAAGAATAAAATAAAATCGATCATTGAAAAAATTAGCCTTAATCAAAACATGCGTATCAGGGACTTTGCTAGATTAGTAGGGACGTTAGTGTCTTGTTGTCCGGCAGTAAATTACAGGTGGGCATATACCAAAGCTTCTGAAAGAAAAAAATTTCTAGCGTTGTGAAATAATAACAACAACTACAACGCAAAATTAACTATAACAAAATCAGTGATAGAAGAATTGCGTTGGTGGAAAAGTGTAGGAGTACTATCTCATAACCCAATCCGGCGATTCGAATTTAAACTTGAAATTTTTTCAGATGCTTGCCTTTCAGGGTGGGGAGCGTGCTGTAAGGGGAAAAAAGTAAATGGACATTGGAAACAAAATGAAAAGTCAAAACGTATAAATCAACTAGAACTCCTAGCAGCTTTCTCCGGTTTGAAGTGTTTCGCAGAAAAACACCGAGAGTGTCAAGTACTGCTTCACATCGATAACACTACGGCTATAGATCACCTATATCGTTACTTGTAGGGCCTGAAATGGCAAAAGATTCTAGAATGAGACGGTTCATTAGGGGAATTTCTAATTTACGACCATAAAAACCAAAATACGAGTCCACTTGGGATCCAAAAATTGTACTCACATATTTTGCATCTTTACCCTCAAATGAGGAACTTTCTATGCCAAGATTAGTAAAGAACCTTATATGTCTGCTTGCGCTAGTTACAGGTCATCGAATGCAAACTTTTGCATTAATAAAAAACGAGAGTAATGCGTGAAGGAAACAGAACACTCTTCATTTCGATGAAAAAGCCACACAAAGCTGTCATGACACTGACTAAGTCGTTGGGTCAAAGATTCCTTAAAAAACAGCGGAATAGACACGGTAGTGTCTATTCTACATAACTTTTGTTAATGTTTAAAGATACATAGATATAATAGATTTTTTGCTTTCACAATGACTCATTTTGATAAAAAGAGATATTTCGGATTTCACTCGTGTAAAAAACTACGAATTGTTTGCCGACGTTTCGTGAACATTGCAGTTCACATCTTGAGGGCTGACCTGGAACTCAGGAATCAGGTCATGATGTTCTTAGGTATACTTTCTACGATGCCTGTGATTGGCCAGAGCGCCCGACCGTGGGGACTGGTCGAACTTGATTGGCCAATCAAGTCTTTTTTAAAATATCCGGGAGAACGGAAAGCCAAATCGGATTGGTATTATATCCGTTGTCCCTATTGATGTTATTAGGGTGTTTTACGATTTCGATTGCTTCTCTATGTTTTCTTGGAAATTTGTTGTGTGCTTTTGCAATGACTGTTGTTTTATCAAATAGAATGTTAGGACCTGTTTCGATATGATGTTCAGCTAGTGCTGATTGCGTAAAGTGTTTAGGCCTGACTTAACTTTCATGTTCCTTCATACGTTGGCTCACCGCTCTCCCGGTTTCTCCAATATAGATTTTGCCACAAGAACCAGGGATTTTATATGCTCCTGGATTACTGAAGGGTGCCTTTTTATCTTTAGGGTTATTAAGTAGTTGTCCTATTTTCTCAGGTGGTTCAAATATGGTTTGGATGTTGTGTTTGTTGAGAATTCTTCCTATTTGTTCTGTGACACCTTGGATGTAGGGTAGAGTGGTGGTCATTTTTCTCTCTCTTTCTTTCGAAGGTTGTGTTGACTTGCTTTTTTTAGTGTGTTTTCTTATCGATTTATCCATTTGTTTGTTTGTGTAATCGTTCTGTATTAGCATTTGTTTAACGTTTTGTAATTCCTCTTGTAAGTTATCTTTGTCTGTCATGGAGACAGCTCTGTATACAAGGGAGTTGACGACCGATTGTTTTTGAGATGGGTGATGGTGGGAGGAGGCATGTAAGTATCTATTTGTATGCGTGGGTTTTCTGTAAACTTCGTGTCCTAATGTGTTATCAGATTTTTTGTAAACTCATACGTCCAAGAAAGGCAATTTTACGTTTTGTTCTATTTCCATGGTGAACTGGATATTAGGATGTAATTGATTGATAAAATCGAAAAACTTATTTAGTTCATCTCGTCCACGTCGCCAGATGACAAATGTGTCATCAACGTAACGGAACCAGAATTCTGGTTCAAGTTTGGCTTGGTTACAGATTTTAGTTTCTAGATGTTCCATAAAAACATTGGCTATTACAGGTGAGATGGGGGATCCTATTGCTGTCCCTAAGGTTTGTTCGTAGAATTGGTTATTCAACGAGAAGTAAGTATTATTGAGACATTGTTCTATCAAAGGTATAAGCTCGGAAGGGAAGTTTGTGAAAGGTTTTATAATATTAATTGTATCTGAGATTGGCACTTTTGTAAAAAGAGATACTATGTCGAAAGTCACTATGATGTCTTGGGGTTGAATGTGAATCTGTTGTATCTTTTTAATAAAGTCAAATGAGTTTTGGACGTGAGTGATGGAGTTTCCTGTAAAAGGATTTAGTTTTGCAGCGAGAAAACGTGCTAGGTTGTAAGTTGGTGAGTTTATTGCGCTGACGATCGGTCTGAGTGGAATGTTTTCCTTAGATATTTTTGGGAGCCCGTAAAGTTTTGGAGAGATGGGATTAGTAGGAATAAAGTTGGATATTGTTTGGCTGTCAAGTTTAGAGTCTTTGATAAGAATATTTGTTTTACTGACTATTGTTTTTGTGGGGTCCTTTTTAAGTTTTTTGTATGTATCGTCAGTTAGAAGGTCCATGATTTTGTTGTTATAGTCTTCTTTATTCATTATTACTGTTGTGTTGCCTTTGTCTGCGGGTAATATAATAATATCTTTATTTTGATTGAGTTCTTTAATTGCGGTTTTTTCTTGTTTTGTTAAGTTTGAAGGTGGAACTTGAGCTTGGCGTAAAATGTTGCGCGTCCTTCGTCGTATTTCATTTGCTTTTTCGGGTAAAGGGGTATATATTGTGGATTATATTATATATAAATTATATATTGTGGACATATAATAAAGAATTGGTTAATATGAAACATGCTTAGAACCATCTCTTTATTGAACGCCGAAATATATGCTTTGAACACCTACAGGTTGATCATGGAGGAAGAAGTGCGAAATACAATTATGGGATTCAACAAACTTACCTGTAAGTGAAGTTCTATCCTAATTGTATGAGACGCTTCTTCCGAAATGATCACTCCAACCCTTAAAATTCCCAATTCGAGAAAAATTCTCGAAACCCAAAAAGAATTTCGACGAAGCTTCAAAATAATGACGTAACCAGACCTAGCACACAGACGACGAAAACAGTAGGGGCAATGCTGTTTCTTCATTGGATGCTATAAAATACGTCGCGAAATTGGTAATAAGTGGAGGTACTACAGGTTGATCATTTCGGAAGAAGCGTCTCATACAATTAGGATAGAGCTTCACTTACGGGTAAATTCGTTTAATCCCATAATTTACTTTGTTTCATAATACATACTGTTTCAAATTTATATTATCCCAAAAAAATAAATAACTGTCTTTAATAATTCCCGCTATACAAAAGTGCTGGCATCATGTGGCAAATTCCAAGTACCAGATTGGAAGCAACTGCAAATGCAAAATGCTCAATAATTCTCAATCGTTCTGGCACAATTAAGAGACACAATTCGGAACGATTGAGATATGATTTATCTCAGGGCAAACTTTTTTCCTCCTCAATACATTTCGATATTATCATTTTAATATTTATTACTTAAAGCGAATAAAACGTTTGATTTCAGAAACTGTGGTGATGGAGGTTAGAGATAACAGGAATGTATCCCCTACGAGGGCGCAGGCGTTGAAGTACCGACGCGATACATTTTATGCGTTACAATTAAAGATCGTATCCTGATACAGATATAATTTTCAAGAAAATAAATATTGAAAAATTTTGCTCTTGGACGGTTTCATTCTATTTAATTTACTCGGTCACTTAATCTACTGTCGCTTGATGTTATATTCTCATATATAGATTTATTTTATAAATAATTCAAGACTTTTTAATAAAAAATAAAACTCACGTGGTAATTAAGATGTAAATTCTATTCGATATTTATGTAGCCTTTGCAAAGTTAAAATTGAAAAGCAAAAATGATTTTAAACTATATTGTATATTATTAAATTAGGTTTTTGAGTAACAAAATTAAGCAAGTTATTCCTTAACAATTTATAAAAGTTACAATATTTTAAATATAAAGTGAGGGAACATTAAAATATTTGTTTCTTTAAAGAAGAAAATAACCAAAATACCAAATTATTCAATTTTTATATAAAAGCACCATTTCCCGTGTAGGAATCCAATCAGGGATCCGGTCGGGTCGCAGCCGGATAGCCCCGCTTTAAGCCGGGCGCTGATCGGGGAATCCGGCCGGGATCCAGCTAAAAACTTCACTGTTATTTGCGAACTTCGAAGGGACGACGCGATATGAGTGAAATCAGCATCCTTGTTCCAGGTCCGAAACGGAAAATTACTGAGTGTCTATGCAGAAGACAGATACAGCAGGCGCTATATATGGCGGCAAATTTGAAATTGTGCAGGCTAAATATTGTCTGAATATATAGAAGGTTATAAAAATTGTATCATTTTTGTTTTTGCACATAAAAACAACAGAATTTAATGTTTTTCTTTTTAATAATTTCAAAAAGCTCATTTTTGTTTGACTGATCTAATAAATCTTTAAATTATAGTTTTCAAATAATTCATCTAGCATCCATAATCACGTCTTTGATAATATCACGGCTCTTAGAAAATGCGTAATTTCCAAAAAAACATTAACCTGACCAGTGCCCAGCCGGCTCCCGACCATGGGATATAACCAGGGTTGGCCCGGCCAGTAACCGGCCGACCCCTGGCCACGTAATTCGAGAAAATTGTATTTCGACTGGCTGCTGCCCGGTTCCTGTCCATGAAACCCAGTCAGGGGTAGTCTGGCCGGGATCCGACCAGAAACCTTGTTGTATTAGGGCCAACCGGGTAAATTTCTACACGGGTTTAAAAAATGTCCTTTCTATTTACAATATCTTAATATTTTTTCAAATATAAATTGTGCCTATGCGACAAATAACAAATGTTTTAATTCTCACTTCAATTTTTTTTTCTTCTAATCAGAACAGTTTAGTGACAATAAATCAAGATAAAATAAATTGTTTGTGTAAATAAGTATTATTTTTGCACTCTGAATCAATAAATTGCTAATACTGACTGTTTTTAATGTAACGTAAGCTTTTTTTGTAGGATGGGTAATATTTCCAACTAATTTAAATTACAATTTATTACCAATTAGTAGTTTTCCACAATGGAATTATTAATTATCTGAAATAAACGAGCAGAATTTCGTTCTCAATTAACGAAATTTGACTAATTTATATTTTACGCACATTACGGCAAAAAAACGATTAATTTTCACATGACAATTTGCTGTCTGATTTCAACGTGCTTTGAAACAATTAAAATTATAGAAATCTAAACTAAAGTTTTGTGGCTGATTTTTGAAAAATGATTGTGTTATTCCTTTTACTTAATAACTAAAATAAATTTTTTCTGAAATATACATTTTCTTACTAAATGCTTCTATTATATATGAAATAGGAAGAAAAAATAAAACCTGTCAATTAAAATTCCACCGTTGTGTATATATACCTTATTCTTAGCTTGGAAATTCAACAGATTTACAGAAAATACAATTATTCTATTCAAAATATTTTTTTGTAGAAAATTTAACTGTTTTGTAGAAACTCTAATAATTCTTTCGAAATTTCAGCATTTTGTGTTTTAAAATTTTTAGATATTTTTGGGGTTAAAATTGCAATCGTTTTCTCGAGAATTTGCCTTTTTAGTTTAAAATTTCAAAATTTGGTTGGAATCTTTTTTGTCTCTTAGAACTAAAAGATCTTGGTATCATTTGGAACTAAAACTCCAATAGAACTCTTTTTGCGGGTTTAGTTTTTAGTTCGTTGGTATCCGATAAATGTCCTATTCACATTTTCAACCGCAAACGTGTCGACCAGTACGACACGGTTTGAAATCAATAAATATTATGAACAATCACACAGGAAAACATTAAAAAATCATTTTTATTCTTTAAAAAAAATTATGATAGAAATACCCAGCTTCCTAAAATTGTAATATAAACGTAATATTTTAAATTTGTATTGTACAGTTATTCCAGTGCAATACCATTCAATCTGAGTTTAAAAATAAAATTTGCGTCATTAACTTGTAAAATGTTTGAAGTGGTTTAAGGGAGAAATTACAAAAAGCGCTCTATTGTAACCGTTTCGATTTATATTTTAGGTTCATTTAGGAACTATTTACCATTTTGGGTTTCTTTTCAGAAAGAGGGTTTCCTTTCTTTTGCAGCTCATTTGGAACCAGAAATCCGTTCTAATACAAACCCTGAATTTTTGTGTAAAAATCCCAGATTTTAATTACTATGAATGACGTCAGAAGCCTCCCTTCTAAGAATATATCTCAATACACATGTCCAATCAAAAATTAGACACTTATGCACGCACCCGCATCAGCTGTGGTTTTCAGTGATGGGGGGGGGGGGCTATTAATATGTGGGATGTCAATCAAGGGTGTAACAACTTCCGTATGGTTCACATGTGCCCCCTCTTTAAAAGTAAGGGTTCACTGACCTTTAAAAGTAGTGGTGGGGGTAGGAGCCATTTTAGACATACGGACGAGGAGTGGGGGTAGACGGCGGCAATCAACCCATAGTTATCCCTTACTACCTACAATTGTTTGTAACGTCAATAAAATTATTCAAGCAAAAACTTTTATTTATTTAAGAAAACGCATATGGTCAACTGAAAAAAATTTTAAAACTTGTTCTAAAATGAAGAAATTGCGGTGAACAAAACGATTTTGGTAAAAAATGAAATTAACTTATATTATCGTGAAATGATGTCAGCAGTTTAACGGTGATGTATATACAACACTAATACTGCGTCTTCAGGAAGAGAAATTTTTCCTGAAGTTGCAACAAAATCAAATTTTATAAGATTCTATCTTTCGAGAAGCTTGAGGAATGTTCAACGCCTGAAAATTACAGTTTGCTATAGCGTCGTCTATAACATCATTTGAGCATTGATATTGGTTTAATTATGCTTTGTTCTATGCCCATTTATATTATATTCTCCATGCAGGTATAAATAATGCGTAAATGCACGAGTGTATTCCTGACTGTATTCTTCCTTAATGTTTATAATGATTTCTTCAATGGTTGTTAGATCCTCGTTCAGACGCTCTATTTCCTCTGATTCTACAATGTCTACTCGGTCGTTTGCCTGCCTGCATGCTCTAATGTGTGCCTCTTTGTATACTGGATTGTTCGATGTCAGTTTGTGTGTAGCGGCAACTTCATCGCGTGCAACAACCAATGGAAAAAGGCGATTAGAACCCAATTTCCGAGATAAATAACCGGGCAGAGTCATCCACATGTTTCTATTTATGTCAAACACGATATATATATTTTCCCGGCCGAAGAGGCGGTATACATCTTTAATTAAATATCCAACCTCATATCCAAATATGATATGAGCCCTTTTAAAAAATGTATGCCCATCATTGACAATACGTTTATCACCGAACGTTTCGAAATTGGGGAACTGATGTTCAAAGCTCAATTTTTCGACCGGAGGCATGACGCCGTTGTCTCGAGGAAATAAATCCTCTAAATTCCTCGGATTTGAACTTATTAATTCTGCAAAAAGAAAAAGTAATACATATGATTTCAAATAATTATAAATTGTTTAAAAGTTAGTAATTATTGAAAGAATGTTTCTGACCTCTGTAAATATTGAAAATTTATTATGTTTCAGATGAATAATAACTTTTTACGATTTACAGAAAAAAAAATTGTTCAGATAATTGCCAAATGTCCTTTAAAAATATATTTCTCTCAACATAATTATCCCAATTGGTAATAACTTTCGCAATTTGCAGTGGTAGAAAAATTGTTCAAAGATTTCAATTTATGATGAACAAATTCTAAAAAGTACCATCCTTAGCCTGAATTTGATAAACAACTGCTATTTCGTATTTCTTGAAACATTTATCGGGCACAATGAATTGGGACTGATATTTGAAAATAAAATGGTTATTGGTTATAAATTATTCATTTAATACTTCTTAAGACCTGACTATACTTTAATTCACAAAAAGTATTAACCAAGTACTAATTTTTGGAACTTTTTCTTTAAATTTATCATTTTCCATTTTTTATTCTTTTGCACTAAGATCCCCACAATTTTCAAATTCTGAACAAATTCACAATTATAGTCCTTTGGGTGATTATTCAGTGGTAGAAAAATACTGAGATGGAACTGGACATTATCACTTTAAAAAATGTTTTGATTGTATGGTTTCAAATGGATTGATACAAGGCACAAAAGTGGTCTTGTCACAACGTGTTTGAGGGGGAGGGAGTAAAAGGTGGCTGTATGATAAACCGGAGGAGGGCAGGTGGTACACTCCTGATAAGCTACTCCTGAGTAGTAGATAAGTACTCCTGATAAGCACTCCTTCTCCTGAGCGGAGAAGATGCTTAGAGAAACAATAGTCTCGCAAGGACTGAAACAGCCGTATCATACGTGAGGGGGGGGGGGTATTAATCGCTGAGTAGCTAAAACCCCAGTTGCGCATGAAGCAAATGGTTATTTGTGGCAAAGGGTATGTTATAGGGATTCCGTAGTATAAGCCCTATGAGCGTCAGGTTGTGTGTAAGAATTGCAATGGTTTAAAATTAAATATATTTCGGCAAAAGTTTCACCGAGGTTAGAAGAATAATTCTCATCTCGTCTACTGCGTCACGCTGTAGTAAGAATATTTCCATAAACTAAATTAGACTATTATAGACGAACTAAAACTTATTTAATACCATTCAGCAAGAAGCGCAAAAAGCAACTGAAACATAGGAATCCTTATTTCTCTCAAATTTAAATAAGTTAAACGGCGATAGATAGTGCTGCCGTCGTAATTCTGCTATGGAATCTTAACTATGTTTTTGAGTAGCATTTTTTGCATACTTACCAAACTATGCCCTTTTTGGAAGATTTCAAACAAGTTTTTTGAGTAAAAATTTTTTTTCAAGTCGAGACACAATTATGTTTAACTCGTAGGATTGTCTAAAAATCATCTTTTTAGGTTAAAAACTAATCTTCTTAGTCACAAATTTGTTAATCTTTTTAAAAATTCAACTCAAGATTATAAATATGATATTATATAAAATTATATTTACCAACAGAAATGAGAAAAATGGCAAAAGCGAGCAATAGAGTACAAGGGGCAATCCGCATTTCTTAATGTAGTTAATGACTGTATAGGACAGGAGATGACATTCAATGATACTGACTCAGACAGAAGTGGAATTTTTCAAAAGATTTGCTACATCTATACTAAAACATGTTTGTATCGTGATATTACACGTAGTTAATTTTGATTTGCTGATTACCCTTTTTCTCCTTTTGTCCCGCGAGAAAACAGTTGTACACGCGTTTTACGGTGTTTGCGTCATTTGAAAAATTTTATTATTATACGCTCATGGTTTGACAAATGGAACGAGAAAAATATATATTTATTGGTCCAACCTTATCTTTTTCAAGGTTTCAATTATGCTACATATTTGTATAAACAATTCAAGTGATAACGCTTCTCAAGTTAATCAATAATGATTTAAAATAAATAACAAAAGGTGCGTGTTTTTTACTGGTATATTTTTTCTTTTATTGGGTCGCGATTTTTTTATTATTAAGGAAAAACAGTTTAATTATTTCCCAAAACAGTTGAATTTTCAGTCTAAAGGACAAATTATCCGCAAAACAGTTTAATTTTCCATCAGGAGGGATAGTTTTTAACAGACTTGTTGACTTCCCAACAAAATAATTGAATTTTCAAACAAGTAACAACATTTTTTATTCGAGGAGAAGAATTGTAAAAAAATAAAAAAATAAATTATTTTTCTGTAAGCCTCGTCCATATATGTCCTTAGTACCGAAGTTAGAAGATATTGTTATATGCATTTTTATTATTAAATCCCCGGTGAAACGAAGATCCCTGCAAGAGTCAACCTTGCTACTAAAGTGTCGCTTAAGTTCTTTTGAATGAACTGCCCAAAAACTACACTCAGAGGATATGGGCCCGTTAACATTTTTTTTTAATATGGTAGTCAATAATTACTGTACAAATTTCCTCACTAATCCGCGGCTGCATCCGACTTTATTAGAAGTATAAATTCATACCAAAAAATTTGTGGGGAAAACATAGCTATTTACAATTCTCATTATTATCTTTTCATTGTACGCAAGAATTTTTTCAAAGTCAAATCTTTGGTAGAAATGTTATCTTTTTTGATTGTGATCAAAACTGGTTTTGATTTAATATTAAATTCGTTTGAGCTAAAATATCAAATATTAAATTTTTTATTGGGAATTTGTATCTTTTGAAAGTAAATTAAGCTCTTTGTTCGTAGATTGATCAGCTTCTTTGAATATCTAACTTTATTGTACACCACCATGTCGTAGCAAAAATTATGTAACGTGAAAAATGACGTAAACATATTATGTTTGCAATTTGAATAAGGATTCGAGAAAGAGCAGATGTTTCTTAGTAGAACCTCATCTTTTCCAAGGTTTCAATTATTTCACATATTCTTACAATCGATTCATCTTATAACGATTTTTGATCTTTAATCTTCAATAATTAATCGTTACTATTAATTAAAGGCGTAGTTTTTTATGCAAGCTCTCGCAGAGATTGCATGCCAATCGCGTTAATTGTTCTATTATCCTCTTTTCGATCTAAACATTTCTCACTACCGTATAGTACAGTCGGTAAAAATATAGAATGATGTATTTACATTTAACCTTTATTTGATATATTTTTAATCTGCTAATTGTAAAACAACTCTACCAGTAACCTTCTTACTCTCGTTTAATGAGCCTATCTAACTCCTCATCTATCTTTTAGTCACTAGAAAATATACTACCAAGATATACGTACTTACCAACTTGTTTTATTCTCTCATCATTTAATACAATTATGCATTACATGATATCACGATTTTACGCTATTATAATGCGATCATTACGATATATAGCGCAGGAATTGCGGTATATATTGCAATTCATGCGATATCGTTTTCTTCATGTTGCATTACGTTTTCTCACTTCATCCTTCGAGCGATGTAGTTTTTTCTTTTATTTGATTAATTTCGAGGTCTATACTCTTCATGCCTGTATTCAGTTTGTTCCGCATTGTTTGGCGGAACAGAATAGCAAAATATATATTGAGAAACAAGGTAAGAGAGGAAACATATTGGGAAAAAGAAGAGAACAGAAAGTGCAGAATACGAGGGTGGTTCAAATATGTTCGAGACAAATACTCTGATACGTTTATTTACCATCGGAAAAATTAACAGTTTTTTTAGGTATTTCCCCTCACAAGTTACGCATTTTTCCCACCTTTCAGGAAGTTTTTTGATGCCGTTATCGAAGAATTTCTTGGGCAGCTCGCACAGCCATGTGCGCACGAACTCCTCTACCTCGTCCTCGGTGTTGAATCTTTGACTTTCGAGGGCTTCTTTCAGTGGTCCAAATATTTGGTAGTCGCAGGATGATAATTCTGGACTGTAGGGTGGGGGGGTTTCCAGTACCTCCTACCCCAATTCCGATAATGTATCGAGCGTGAGACGCGCGGTATGAGGCCGCGCGTTATCCTGGAGAAGAATCGCACTTCGTGCTGGAATCCTCCTCCATTTCGAGCGATAAAAGGTGTTCGTGGATGATAGACTCTACACTACCAATACTGATGCCGAGTTTACCCGAAATGTCTCGAACATTTGTCTTACAGTCCACCAAAATCATTTGTTCTACGCAGCGAATGTTGTCTGGTGTCGACGATTTCGTGGCCATACTTTAATGCTTTGACCCATTTAAACACGGCAGCCCTACTCAGGCACTTACTACCGAACAGATTTCGAAAACGCAGAAAAATTTCCGTGTTTCTAACGCCTTCCCGCACTAACAAACGAATGACAATACGTTGCGCAACGGGCGGTCGGCACGTGACGTTCACTCATGGTCGTCGCACTCTCGTGAAACATGCGCTCCCGAAAAAAACTATGCCACACTGTTCGCAAGGGACCCAACTATCACATATTCGAGCCACGAACTTCAAAATATACATGCGCGCCATCTACAGCGTTTGTCTCGATAATATTTGAACCACCCTCGTATGTGAATGGGAAGAGAAAACATAGAAGGATGTAGGAGAAGAATGAAAGATAAAGGAATCTGGCAAGAGAATGTGGTTAAGATTATTGGGGAGGATGGATTAGGAGAAAAATGGATGAAGGAGTTGGAGGGTGATAGAGCAGCGAATGAAAGAGAATGAAAGAATGAATGTGAAAAAAGTGGCAAATTGGAAGTATAACAAAAAGTGAAAGTTTGCATTCTCATTCTCGCTCTTTCGCTTGCACGCTGATAAAAATGTTTGTTTAAATAAAACAAATTTTGTTCGAATCGAACAAATCATTTCTTTAATATGGGGTCAAGCAAATGTTTAATTCAAATAAATTTTTTGCTCGTCCTTATTTGTTTGGTTCAAATAAATTTTTGGTTTCTTTAAATAAATCTTTTGTTTAAATTGAGTAATATTTCTTATTGACATTAAATATATATTTTTTAAATTAATTATATATTTTTTTCAAGTGAAGTAAATCTTTTTTTTTACACTTTACCTCAAAATTGAGCATTCTTTATACAAATAATGTTTAAGTTCGATAATATGTTTATTATTAATATTATTCATAATTATCGTTGTATATGTAAACACAGAAAAACTTATTCAATCCGAATGCATAATCCTGTTTAATTTTTAACGCTGTGCTTCTCACTTCTGAATTAAACAATCATAAATTAGAATCATGAGAAATAAACCACAGTTAGCCATTTGAATTGAATGTGTATATAATTATACATGCTTTTAAGTGATCAATGATAATTAGAATAGAAAAAAAACATGATTGATTTCATTAATTATCTTTATAAAGAAAGGAGGTTGGTATTGAAATTTGGTTGAAAAATAAATTATTTTGTTAAAAGTGTAACTATTTTGTAAAAAAGTCCTCTTTTCTATCAAAAGTTCAACTACTTCGTTAAAATGTATTTTTAAATTCGTTTTTTTTTCTTGTCCAATTCAATTTTTTATCACAGTTTTTATCTGAAATTTGAACTATTCTATTTTTGATTGAAATTTTATCCTTTACATTGTATTAGTTAAAACACGAATTATTTGATAGAAAATCAATTTGTTTGTTTTCAATTATGATTTTTTTTAATTGAAATAATTTTTTAATAACATTTCTTGATTAAATTTAAGTTATTAAAAATGGAAAAATAATTGATTTTAAAGATGATTCTGAATCCGTTGAAAATTAAAGAATTAATAGATATTAGTTTTTAAAATTATTTTCAATGATGACTTTAAATATTATTTCAGTCTAAGAAAATTGTATTTTTTACTTATTCAATTTAAAATTTTTTAATTAAAAAAATAAAAAAATTTTGTTAATTATTAGCAATATTTGACCGTTTATTTATAATAATACATTATAAACAACTATTAAAAACTATAAAAATTTGAACAGAATGGTTCAAAATAGAAAGCCTTGAATTGTTAAAATTGTAATGAGGTAAATTTTAACGTTGAACGCTACAATTTTAATTGAAAAAAAGATTAAAAATTAATTTTAAACTTGAAATTATTTCAAATAATTTAAAAGATTATGTAGATTTTTGTAGATTAAAAAAAAATTATGCTTTTTGAGAATTGTAAAATATTTGAAAAGAATAAGAAAAATGGTTGTGATTGCTAAGAAAATTGAAAATGATTTTTCTTTCAAAAATTAATTTTAAGTCAGTATTTGAAAAGATTTTAAAAATTAAAAAAAATTTACATGATATAAATTTTTAAAACTTAACCAATTCCCAAAAAATCATATATTTTTATAAAGATTTCTCCTTATATTTTACAAACTAAACAATTACTACATCTGTTTAAGAAAACGATAAGGCGAGTTGTCAAGAAATTATCCACATAACCTGAAATGAAAAACCTGAAAAAATGAACAAAAAGCACAAAAAAGGATAAACAATTTATGAATGTATACAACTAAGAAACAAAAACAAAACACAATAAATCACAGAAAACACACACACAAATTCTAAACACTACACGCTGGCTGCTTTTACCTTTCAGGAAACTGAAGTCAGAGTACAGTAACGCAGTGCAACGTTTTGCTTGAGGCCAAGAAACAAATGACAGTCTATGTGAGTTCCTTTTATTTCTTGGTACAATATGAGAAAGAAATAAAAATCTATGTACATGGACGTCTTTTGTTTTTCGGCTATGCACGAGAATAAGTTCAATCCAGTCAAAGAAAGGACGAATCCTCTATAATTTGTTTATATGAATAGTTTAAACTATTTTTAATTGCTTTAAGCCTTTCACAAGTCTGCATTATGTGACGGTAATGATGAAAATATACAGCAAAATCTCAAAAAACATTATGGAGGGGCGAGGTGTGAACGCCCTCTTAAAAATTACTTGTATTCCCTAATTTATTTATTACTATATGCAGAAGTTTTCAATGTCTTAAGAAAAGCTGAAATTACCTTTCGGATAGCTGCTGTACCAATTAAAATTATGTTCGAATGATTCGAATTAGAACGAAACAACGACCTGTCCGAGCGCACGAGGAAGAGTTTCGCTCGGATATATTCGCACAACTACATAACTATTTTCAGTCACTAAATGCCAAAAAGCATTTTTATCGGAAAAAAGTCAAGCATTCGTTTAAAAATACTTTAAAAAATAAACAAAAACTGCCCGAAGAGTAGAAAATGGTAAATGAACCCCAGTAAAACAAAGATCCGCACAAGAATCAATCTTGCTACTAAAGTGTCACTTAAGTCCTTTAGAATGAACTGCCAGAAAACTACCCTTAAAGGGTATGGGCCTGCAAACATTTTAAAGAAAATTAGTCGTTTTTAGGCAAATATAACTGTTTTCTATTTAAAATTAAATTCGCTTTAGCTGAAATATCAACTATTATATATTTTTCATTGAGAATTTGTATATTTTGGAAGTAAATTTAACTCGTTTTTCGTATATTGATCTGATTTTTTTTAAATACATTTTTTTGGTTGAAAATTAAATCCGTTCTTAAAATTTTATATAATATTTCTTATTTAAAAAATGTATGCTAGATCTCGTGACTGCAAACTCAACGGAAAAAGATACATAATATTACATAGCCACGAAATAATAGTAAGGAGAAGAAACTGTGTGCTACGAAAGCATGGCAACTTTTTCGGAATAGATATCCTGACTTTTAAGGGAAATATCTGCCAGAGCCACGAAGATGCCCGAAGTACAGTCTTCAAGAGCCGAAAGAGTTACCGCTAATTTCAGCGCTAAATTCTAATGATAAAATACTGTAAAATTAAGATGTTTTCAAATTCATGTAATTCAAAAATTCGGAATCTTACATGAAGGTCCCAGTGATATTTGCAAAACTAACTATTTATAAAAATATTCTGTAACATTCTTTATTAAGTACTTACGCTTTTCTAAAAATAAGGTTCATGAACCCCTTTGATTAATTCTAAAATGCTGTTTTTAATTTTATTCGATATGTATCTTTTTAAAAATTATCAACAACAAAAAAATAGTACATAACACGGCACGAGAACAACTTTTTTTTGCCACACATTTAAATGACAGCCATGACACTCGTCTCTGTACTACCGGATCTCGCAGATATTCCACTCACAAATTGAGAAAGCCCTCCCTTCTACCATCTATTTCGAAAAAGTTGTCATTTTTGAGAATCGAAGGTAATGTTTGAGGTTTCTTAACTGAAATTGGCATTTTTAAACAGAAATCGTTAAATAGTAATGAAATTTAACCAATTCTAAGGATTTAAGGTTATGTATGAGGATTCACTACTGAAAATGATATTTTCGAGGAAATCGACAAGTTTTGAAGAAATGTACATGAGTGACGAATATAAAGTTAAGTTTTGTTTTTTAAACGGAAATATAGATTTCGACACAAAAATCATTTGATAAAACTTCAAAAAGTTATATGTTTTTCAACATTCTGAAAATTTTCAAAAAAAGGAGAAAGTTTCATTAATAGGTTAAGAAATATCAATCCAAATTTCTACTAGATATACAATGTATGTTTTTCCAAACTATCTAGTTATAGCTATTGATTTATAGAAAAACGTAATAAAATTTTAGACCGATAGGTTAAGTAGTTTTTGAGTTACAATTGTCGCCAATCGTAAAAACACTGGTTTGAGAAAAATGCGTTTAAGTTTTGTGAAGTAATTTTCCTCAGAAGTTTAAATCATACTTTTCGATTTAGTTTATTGTATTTACGATTTTTGAAGAAATTTAGTTAAAGCGCATGCATTAAACGTACAAAAACGAGCGCAAAGTGCGAAAGCGTACCTATGCGCCATAGACGCGCTCAAAATTGGCGCGAAGCGCCAGGCTCGCAGCAAGCAATGAGAATCGGCCCCCGCAGCGGCCATATTTTTTTATAATTATTAAAATTTAGGACCAGACCTACCTTTCTTTTTGCGTCTTATTTATTATCAAAATTTTTCAACTCGATGTAGCATTGCACTTCGTGTGAAAATAAGTTGGGAAATAAAAAAAAGTAGCGGTAAGGTAGGAATCTAGTCACGTGACCCACTCATCATGTGGCCTTAAAAATTATTTTAAGAATAAAACAGCAAGAATTTTACGCGTCATTCAGAATGATAAGAATTGTTATCGAGGCTTCTGAAAAAGGATCTGATTAAAGTTGCAGCTACGTAATAAAAATATTGAAATAGTAGCTTGTAAGATTTAAATTCACTGATTAAAGTATCTATTACCTCTTGAAAAGGTTCTTGTGTTTTAAAAATGGAATAATTTGCACATAATTCTATAATATAAAAAATTCATGAATTTGCAAGTTTAACTATTTATAAGTATCGAGACAAAAACTAAGTATAAATTGTAAATATTTAAAACATTTACTTATATTGTGTACCAATTAACTATATTCTAGAAAAATATAAATGACAAACATAGCCATGTGGCATGTTGCACTACTAAAAAAGGAGTCGGTGCAATTCCAAAACCTTAACATACTAGAAATTAACTAACAAAGTGATATTTTGAGTAAAATGATCTCCATGTTTTCTGAACTTTTCTTATATTTTAAAACGATTGGCATCGCGCTAAAATCCTTCTGATTATTACACCACGTTTTCGGAAATCATTAAAAATATTCTTAATCTTTTGAAACTTAAATTTTGCTTAACAACTGCTCATCATTTTCCATTTTTTATTTATTAACAACCCATTTGAAAACTTCTAAAACATTAAAACATTGGTTTAAATAATTCAAATTTTTACCAAAATTGTTTTTTAAACTACTTTTTTAATCTTGAAAGCTTGAGATTAATCATCAGCAGTATCCTTTAGAGGGTTAACTAGAAATTAATTCCAGAAAATAATTACATTTTTCGCTTTACAGGGGAAAAACATGGTTGAGATAAATAAAAATTGTTCAAATAATTACAAAATATCCTTTGAAAGCATATTGCTCTCAAAATTCTTTGATTGTGCAACCTTCCATAATTTATCTCGGATGATAATAACTTTTCACGATTGTCAGTGAAAAAAAAATTTTCAAAGAATTTAAGATTATTTGGAAACTCATGCAATATGGCGGCTAATGTTTTGCAATTTTAACAAATTTTAGTTTATTGTATGCTTGCAAATGGCTAACTCAGCATGTGATTGCCTTTAAAGAAATTGTTTTGCATGCTTACCAGGCTTTGCCCTTTTTGGAAGATTTCAAGCAAGTTTTTTTTTATAACTTTTTTTTAAGTTCGACACAAGTTAAGCTTATTATTATGTTATTATTTTTATATTATTATATTATATTATATTATTATTATTATATGTTATTATCAATATTATTATTATTATGTAAAATATTTCATTCTATTTAAAATTCTACCTTAGTTATTCAGACATTATTTTCAACAATATGTCTTTTAACATATAAAAAACTACATAAGTAAACAAAATTATAATTTTATAGTTCCATTTAACTGTTTTTCATTCAAACATTGGAATATTATTCACAGGAGTGGAGGAGCCTACTTTTTCTAGGTGGGAACAGAGCCATAGTAAATCATGTAGTATAATAAATAATAAATGCAGGTGTAACACAGATACTGGAGAACATTCAAAAAAGCTTTCAATGATTTTAAATTCAATGATTACATAAATGTCTGACAAAAATTTCGAAAATTCGGTATAGATTTCTGGTTAATTAAAAAAATTGTACAATAATTTAATCAATTTTTGCTAGATTCAACAAAAATTAGGAAGGCTTCGCAAAGATTTCCAATCGATTTACAAGATTTTAATGATTTATTCGGTAATATTTGAGTAATTTTTAAAATAATTGTAAAATCATTTAAGCGCATGTGTTGATGAAATGTAATTAATCTCCGCGGAAATATGCGCTGAATTTTTGAAATATTTTCAAAATATTCGAAATCTTTGTATTGTTTTTCAACACTTAAAAATTCCGAACCTTGAAGATTTCAGGGTGATGTTCGATTTTTGCGGTTAACCCACCCCCTTCAAATTTTTTTGATTTTCAAAATAACGGAAAAAAGAAGTACGTGATATAAACTTCTTGTAAATTAAAATATAATCACCTTTTAAGGATAAATAAAGTAATATGAACACGCAGTAACTTTTAATTTTGACAGCCATAATCCACATTTATTGTACCCGGAAAATACTTCGAAAAACGAAAGAAAGCAGTTTTCTATCAAATTCATCCTAGAGAAGGTACTTTTCTTCAATTTTAATATTAATTATTTTCAACGCATAAGTGACAGATTTACACGTATTTTTTGAATAATTCCCAATTGTTACAACAATTATTATTTTTTTAAAGATTTTTTTTCCTGTAAATCTTGAAAAGTTATTATCTTTTGGGATACATTACATATAGTTTATCAATCTTAAGTGTTTTTGTTCTGATTTTACATATTTGATGATTAATTAAACAATTTTCATTCATTTAAACAATCTTTTCTCACTAAAAACGTAAAAGTTATTATTTTCTGGGAATAATAACACAATAAAAAAAATGTGGAGAGCAGCATATTTTTAAAGATATTAAGGGTTTTCAAAAAAAAAGTTTATTCTTTAAATAATATTTTTCTGAGGTATGAGAATACTAAATATTAGGTGACATGGTTAAAGAGATTCAAAAATTCTACAATTTTCTACACCTACTGTATGAATAGGTGCAAGTTAATGATTATTAGTGGCTTAAATAATTGCAAAAAGCTTAAGCAAAAAATATTACAATTTACATTATTCAATTGTTTCAATGATTACAGAAAAGAAGAACTTTTTACGATTAACAGAGGAAAATTTGTTTAAAAATTTCTAAATGTCCTTCAGAAAAAAATAGTGGTTTCAAAATTCCTTAACTCTTTAAGGATGTACAGTAGGTACAATCACTCTCAAAATTTCCCTATCTTTAAATTTATTTATAAAATTAAAAAAAAAAGATATAATATTAATTTATGTGGATCTCGAGAAAGGCTTCTAAACACACTTCAGGAAAAAATGCCGGTTAAAATTATTTATTTAACCGTAGTTATTCAAAGGTATAGTTTTTTCTTTCTCTTTGGGGAAAAGTGAACTTTTTTATTTAATTCTAATGATCAAGGCCTCAATTTATTCCTCGAAGGATTCTCTTAATTTTTTTTTAGGTGGATTTTATTTTAAAAAAATAAATCGAAAAATCATAGAGTTATTGTTGTTATGAATGATCATAGTTTAAAAATCATTTCAAGAATGTCCAACTTTTGAGATTGATTTACCTAGTTTGCATCCTTAACTGCCGAGCTATGAGCCTTTCAGATAAAAATCATAAAAAATTCAGGAACAATGTATGGTCTTTTTCCGAACGATTAATACAAAAAAATTGTTTTAAATTTTTATAATTTTTTCTGTTTCTATCAAGCATAAAAAACTCCGAATTACCTTAGGAGATGTGAAATAGGCTACTTTGATCTAATGCACAGTACTTATTTGGTGAAATTCAGAGCCCGGTATTCGAAAATTAGGAAAATCGAAAATATTAAACGCTGCTCAGCTGCAACCTTCAAAGAGTTCACCATGAAATTAATTCCTGATAATAATACGTTTTCCCCTTCCACAGGGTAAAAACATTGCTAATAAAAATACAAATTGATTAAATAATTATTAAATATCCTTAAAAATATGCTGCTTTTAATATTCTTTAATTGTATCTTTATTTTCAGAAAATAATAAGTTTTTATGATTTTAGGGGAATAATGGTTTACCAAGGTTTATCAACTTTACATCATTTATCCCGAATGATAATAACTTTCCACTATTTTCAGTGGAATAAAAGTATTTAAGGAATTTAGGATTATTCGAAAAATACTGAGAAATTCGTCACTTATCGCTTAAAAAGATTTTAAGTTGAAAAAATTCCAAAAAATACCATCTTTAAAATTAATTTGATAGAAAAATGCTATTTTCTCCAGGAGCAATGGGGCATCTTCGCCTTTGCCTATCGCCACGACATAGTTATTTATTCGCCAGATTGGGAAGAACACCTACTACATTTAGCATTGATTTTTGAACGCCTATCCATATACAGATTAACCGTCGCACCCGCTGTGTGCAGCTTCGGAAAAACTACCCTTCATTATCTTGGGTAGGTCGTCAACACCAAGGGAAACTTGGCGCAAACTGGGCACATCGAGGCTTATAACTGCGATTTATTCTCCAAAATCTATAACACGTCTCGACGTTTATCTTCTGATAGAAAGCAAGCCCTCGAAGTCGATTGCACAGCACCTATATCCAGTCACCGTGCCCCAGCTCACGCTCAGTAGTGGCAGTAGTGGCATAACTATGGGACAATCGTGGGTTAAAATTGACCCAATCTGGAGCCACGATTACTCCACGTTAACTCCACGTTTAACCCACGTTTATGCCATTGTTCAGCTACGGTTCACCCATTGAACCTTTTCCACGCGGGTATTCTATGGTAAAAAAATACTGATATTGTACTTGACATTATCACACTGTAAATTTTTTTTGGCTTGTATGCTTTCATATGGCTAATTAGAAATTTGATTCCTTTTAGGGCCATTTTTTGCATGCTTACCCAGCTATACGCTTGTTCTATCCTCTCATTATTTAATACAATTTTGCATTACGTTTTCTCACTCCATCTGTCAAGCACTATAGTTTTTGTTTTGTTTTCTTAATTTCAAGGGCCATGCTCTTCCTGCTTGTATTTAGTTTGTTCAACTTTTTTTGGTGAACCAGAATAGCAAAATTTAGGTTGGGAAACGAGGTATGGGAGGGGATGTGCTGGGAAAAAGAAGAAAATAGAAAAAGCAGAATATGTGAATGGAAGAAGGAAACATGGGAGTATATGGGAAAGATGTAGAAGAGGAATGGAAGAAAAAGGAATCTGCCAAGAAAATGTGGTTAAGATTATTGAGGAGGATGGATTAGGAGGAAATGAATAAAGGAGTTGCAGGTTGCAAGAGCAGCGAATGAGAGAGAATAAAAGAATAAAACAATGATAATAATACCTAAATTGCGCTTTTACAAGAAGTAGAAATAAGGAACTAGATATAAGACTTAAGGTAAATAGCTGTGAATAATTGTATACAGGGTGTTCCAGAACTAAGTTCCGGACTTGCATGGCTGCTCAAACAAACAAAAAATAAACCGACTCTTCCTTTGGCAAAAACGTATTGGAGTTATAGTTTTTAAGTTATGAACTGATTAATCTCGGCCAATCAGGACTGCCGCATACGTGCGTGAGAGGGAGGTTAACGTTTTGTTAGAGACCACTGCGCTGCCAGTCCACTCCTCGGCCTCGGTCACTAACACAGCGTTGACTTATTTCACACGCACGTTTGCGGTAGTCTAGATTGGTCCAGACGAATCATTTCATAACTCGAAAACTAAAGCCTCCATAAATTTTTGCCCAAGAAAGTTTCCGTTGAGTTTTTTCTTGTTTACACAGCCATATAAGTCCGGACACTTAGTTCGAAGACACTCTGTATATTAAGGATAAGATTTAAAAAGTATATATTTAAGCGGCTGTAGAATGTAAGTCATGTAAATCCTTTTGGGACACATCATAAATACAGAAGAAGAAGAAATAAACAAAATAAGTTTTTTGGAAAATGAAGCAAGGTATACAGAAATTTCATATTTATAATTAATATTTAGAAGTAAATTTCAGATTGACGTCAAGTGTTCATGAAATTTGACCAATTCCAATGATTTAAGGTTATGTATGTGGCTTCACTACTGAGAATGATATTTTCAAGGAAATCGTTCAAGAAAGGTAACAATTAACACAAATTTTGGGTTATGCTGGGATTCTCTTAACTAAAATTGTGATTTAAAAGAAAAATCGTAAAGTATGCATGAAATGTCACAAATTAGGAGAATTTGAGGTTATGTTTATATTCGTATAAATAAAACTGCTATTTGTTGAGACATGAGAAGGTATCAAGGTAATGAAATAGAAATTTCCTTCATACCTTATGATACCTCACGGAATATTCGCAATAGTTTTTTTTTGCAACGGTAACGAGTTTTAAAAAATATAAGACGTATAACGCCTGTTGACTGCTACACTTCAAAAGGTCCGTCCACTTAGAGCCGCCATCAAGGCAAATTATAAAATTGAATACGCCATATTTTTTGCTTTTTTTTTGCTAATTTTATACTAAAAAATTTTTTTTCCTCTTTAAACTTCAGAGAAAAGGGTGGCGGCGCTAGCAGGACGTCCACTCATCGCCGTCACCTACGAAAACTCACTAAAAATGATTATAATGCGATAAACGATAAGAGGATATTTTTTTGCTTTTTTTGCTCTATGGTGACATATATTACGTTTCCCAAAAAACTACCCCTAAGTCTTACACAACTACCCCCTGTGATCAAAATCGTTTTAAAAGTTAAGAAACCACCTTAAATAATATAAAAGTGATTTAGGACTTAAAATTAATAAGATGAAGCTTGTAAATTTGCCACTCATTATAATATTCCCAAAACTATCCTTTCACGTGAACGTATGCAACAGAACGTATATATTTATAAAAAAAGCATTAAAAATAATCAAACTTCGAAGACATTTTTAGTTGATAGTTTTTTCCTCTTTTTTGCTTTTTGATAATATACAACACGTTTCGGAAAAACTACCCCTAAGTCATACCTACCTACCCCTCGTGATCAGAAACGGTTTGAAAGATGGAAAACTACGTTGAATAATGTAAACATGATTTAGAATAATAAAATAATTATATGAGACTTGAAAATTTTCACCTGTATTAAATCATCCCGAAAAACTACCCTTCCACTTGAGCGTATGCAGCGTAACATATATATGTATGAAAAAAGCATGAAAATTAATAAAACTGAGAAAACACTGATAGTCGATATTTTTTTCTTCTTTTCTGCTCTCTGATAATATGTGATACGTTACCCAAAAACTACCCCTAAGTCATACATACCCTCCCCTCGTCATCAAAAACGTTTTAAAAGTTGGAAAACCACTTTGAACAATGCAAAAATGATTTAGAACTCCAAATTGATTACATGGCACTTCGAAAATCCCCCTCTTCATAATTTTACCGAAAAACTACCCTTCCACGTGAATCTATGCAGTGGAACATATATATGTATGAAAAAAGCATTAAAAAATAATACAACTTAGTTGGAAACCAACCTTTAAAAATGCAAAGTTATTAAGAATTCCAAATAAATTACATGACACTTGAAAATTTCCCCCTCATCGTAATTTCCCTGAAAATCTAGTCTTTCGCGTGAACGTATGAAGCGGAAGATATATGTATGGAAAAGGGATAAAAATAATAGAACTTAGAAAACACTGTTAGTCGATATTTTTTTGCTCTTTTTTTGCTCTTCAATAATAGATAATACGAGGGTGGATTGATAAGTTTCCGGCCTGACCAAGAGATGGCGCCACTAGGCCTACCTTGAGGTGGCGTTCTATAGTACCATCCTTAGATAGCT
>NC_046658.1:152448718-152454888 GCF_010883055.1 Belonocnema kinseyi
AGCCTTGGAGGAGATTATGTTGAGAAATAAAAAAAAAAAATTCTTAAAAACGTTGTTTTTCTTGGTCAGGCCGGAAACTTATCAATCCACCCTCGTACGTTACCCAAAAACAACCACTAAGTCATACATACGCTTCCCTCGTCATCAAAAACGTTTTAAAAGTTGGAAAACCACCTTAAAGAATGCAAAAATGATTTAGAACTTCAAATCGATTACATGGCACTTCAAAATTCCCCCCTCTTCATAATTTACCCGAAAAACTATCGTTCCATGTGAACGTATACAGCGGACCATATATATGTATGAATGAAGCATAAAAGTAATACAACTTAGACAACACTGTTAATCTATATTTTTTGCACTTTTTTTTTCTCTTCAATAATATATAACACGTTACCCAAAAACTACCCTCAAGTTATACATACCCTTTCCTCGTCTTCAAAAACGTTTTAAAAGTTGGAAAATCACCCTGAGCAATGTAAAAATGATTTAGAACTCCAATTGATTACATCTGCCAGCCGAAGATATTCTTTTGCATGCGTTCACGTGGAAGGGTAGTTTTAGAAATATTATAATAAGAGGGACATTTTCAAGTAGCATGTAATTAATTGGGAGTTCTAAATAATTTTTACATTGTTCAAGGTGCTTTTACAACATTTAAAACGTTTTTGATCGTGAGGGGTGAGTATGTATGACATAGGGGTAGTTTTTGGGGAACGTATTATATATTATCAGAGAGCAAAAAACAAGTAACAAAATATCAACTAACAGTGTTTTCTAAGTTGTATTATTTTTAATGCTTTATGCACACATACATAAGTGTTCTGTTCCATACGTTCAAGTGGAAGGGTAAATTTGGGAATATTAAAACGTTTTCGATGACGAGGGGAGAGTATGTAGGACTTAGGGGAAGTTTTCGGGTTTTTATGATATATTTTTTTCATCCTTTTTTTACGATTATTCAAATTTAGAACCAGACCCGCCTTTCGTAGTGCTTCTCATTTATTATCCTTCATTTTTAAGTCGATGTGGCGCTTCGTGTGGAAATAAGTTGGGAACTAAAAAAGTGGCGGTAAGGTAGGAATCTGGTCACCTGACCCACTCGTAACATGGCTTTCAAAAGTATTTTAAGAAAACAAGAGCAGGATGATTAATGTAGTGGACCCAGGACTCGATAACTTAGTGAGCAGTCCTGATTTCAACGAAGTTTAAATCATGTAAACATTTTTTTAAAAATCCAACTCTTTTTTTTAATTAGCACACATACTAAGGAACTCGTAAAAAAAAATTTGTGTAACAACAGCACATTTGAAATTAATATTTAAGTAAGGATATCCGAGTTGTAATAGTTGATCGCCAATTTAAGTTCTAGAGCATTCGTCGATCAGGCTTGGAGGAGAAGTTGATCGTTCAAAGTAAGATTAGTTTATAAATGTAAAATGAATCTAAAGAAATCATTATACACAAAAAACAAATTTTTTTCAATAATTCATAACTAAAAACCACAATTTATACATGAAAAAAGCAATATTTTAATTTATTTTCTAGCGATAATTTACTTATCGTTCAATAAAATACTTGAAAGTTAACACTAAAAATTAAATAACGCTGTAATAAATAATTTTTTCATGACGAGACATTTCAGAAGTATATTAATAAATAATAATTACTCTTCAACCTTGTATTATTTAACATCAAACAAACTTCATGAAAATCCTATTATATAGCAGTTTTTATGATTTAATTTTTTTTTTTTTAATTTCTTGCTTTTGATCTGAAACTTTTTTAATTGATTGTTTCTTGAACTATGTCTCCCCATTTATTTTTTATTTATCTTCTTTCTGTTTAGCTTTTAAACCTCACATATCTCTTCAAGCTCTGGCAGTCTCTATTTGAGGGAATTTTATTTATTGCTTGTCATCTACTTTTTTAGTTTTATTTGTCTTGTTTTTACTATTTATAATTCCAGGAAAAACAAGATAATTTCTAAATGTTCTACTTATGATACTGGTAGAGGTAGAACCTAAAAAAGTAATAATTTTATTGTTAACAACTTATAGTTATCAATTCAGCACATTATGCTTTATACTTTGCGGAGTACATGGCTTCTACAGTAAATTAATAGTTTTGATTTGAGGCATCAGTTTAGTTTTAAAACTGAACATAGATTCTGAACAACTCAAGGTTTGGCTATTTTCAACATTTTTTATAGTAGACAGCTACAAATGAAACAAATATTTTTATTGTCCATTTTGAAACTCGATTGGGCCTCATAAAGTTAAAGCAAAATATAAGTTCATTTCAGACTCATCATCAACGCTTTTATCACAGCTTTCATTTTCTAAATGCATGTCAGAGCCGCTGGTCGTAATGATACTAGTAGAATTACTCTTTAAAGCAATGTCAATCGTATTAACTTTTTCACTGCCAGTGATTGCTACGAATTGATCATCGCTCGAGAGTTGCTCGAGCTCTATCGATCCAGCATGAATCATGACTTCGGAACTACTCTAAAATCTGAGACTCTATTTTAGACCCCATGTAAGACAAAGAATCTTGTGATGTGGTTGATGTATCACTTGTTTCTGATTTATTTGATTGATTATGAGGTGTCTCACCTGTCTTCTCACTAACTTTAATCAGTTTACTATAATCTGGTGCAGTATCATCAAATGGACTGAGTCCGCATCTCCTAAATCCATTTTTTTCAAATTGTCTGTGTGTCGATGGACATCAAAACAGTACGAAGTATACCAGCCAAAATTAACTTTGGTTGAAATGTCACCATTATTGTCTACAGGCTGCGTCATGTGAGTAGTATTTGAAGGTAAGCCGATGAACTCTATACTGCGCTTGACACCAAAATCACTCAATGGTTTTTTCAAATGAGAGTTGTGGCCATTAACATACATGATCACAGGAAATTATATTCTATTCTTCAGACACCATGGATAAAATACAGTCGTCATGTACATGTGAAATGTTTCACTTACTATATAGCCTGCTACAGTTTTCCCAAATACAAAATCAGGAAAATTTTTAGCGACCGATGATGGAATCCTTTCATTGTTGTATACGACCATAGTTGGGAGCAGCTGACCAGCTAAATTTCTACCTATCAGTGCTTTATAGCCCTCTCTGTGATTCTCAACAACATTATAAACTGATGTTTGTTCTCTTTGCAAAATAACTTTATTACCTTTCAGGCACAAGAAAAATGCTGACTCGCCGACGTTACATATCCTCTCTGGATTAATGTCGAGAATATTGTGAGATAGATATCTGTTTTCACATCTTGAAACCAGCATCGTAAGTTTCTCAGCTACTTTGGCTCTTGATTTTGTTAAATTTTGGTACATTCCTAGAGTTAGTTCTGCATTCGTTTTTATAAATGCCTAAAACCACTGTTTTGAAGGCCTCCTAGCCTTAAAAGGTGTAATTATCTTTGGTAGCTTTACAATAACCTGCACAAAGTCGAGTAAATGTTCCTTCGTTCTTTTTATAGAATTAGCTCCCTTTTTCTGAATATAAAAACAAACACGTTGATTATGATCAATATTAAGGTTATCCATTACAACTTGGACGGTAATAATGATCACTCAAATACGTTTTATTAAAACATTAAAGATTTACTTACCTTTTTTTCCTTAGGAATTTTGAGTTTGTTCTTAAACAAGATTTTTTTGGGCTGGCAAAAATGACTACAAAAGCCAGAAAAAGTCTCGCAAGAACATCTCCCAGTAGGCACTGTCGGTACGCGGCGCGGTAAAAGTGTGAGGGAGCGTGAGTTTGGGCGGAGTTTTTTTCCTGGTAGATCGCGTTGCAACCTTTTTTCAACTGATTTTCATACGCAGATGAAATGTTAAACTGTTTTATACAGTTCTTTGGGTATAAAATGATAAATCATTTAATTTCAGAATATTATTATCCCTTATAGGGATCAAGTATGGGCACTAATTGAGTACTGGGTCTACTACCTTACGCGTCGAATGAAGTTCTTCATTTCGTTCCTGGAGAAGCCGATACTCCGTACCTTAAGTATTTGAAACAGTCGATCGATACTTCGTACCCCAAATGATCGGAACTCGGTGCCCGATATGACTGTGTAGCATTCACACCGCAAGAGTAATTTTTGTTGGAGGAATATCCTTCATTAAAACTGGTGTTTCATTTACACTTTGTTTTTTCTATGTTCTCTTTCAAACGCAAAAAACTAGATTAATAAAAAATATCAAAAAAATAATAAAAACAAGGCAATAAAAATACGTATGTTTCAATGTCAATGCATATTATATGAATTGTAATTATATAAATTTATTGAAATGATACTTGCTTAGGCGTAGCTGAAAATAAAACCTAATGCAAAATAAGTAACAAATAATCGAGTAATAATGATAAACACAATTTCTACTTTATCTTACAATATCTAAATAAGCGAAAACCCCCAAAACACTTCCGACCTGTCTGGGAGCTAAAAAAATATGTCTGCCCATTATGATGACGATTAGCCAAAAACTATGGATTTGTATAAGCATCATCCGTTTAGTTCACTGAATATATGCAACGGTCCGATCGGTATCGAGCCGCAAGGGTACACATTTTAATATTCTATAGTAGATTTTCTCTTCTGGTGTAAAAAAAGCTTAACTGCATTAGTGTATTCTTGAGTGTATTCTTTCTTGATTGTTATGATGACGTCATCAATGTTTCTTAGATCCTTGGAGAGAAACTTTACTTGCTCTGATTCTACAATGTCTACTCGGTCGTTTGCCTGCCTGCATGCTCTAATGTGTGCCTCTTTGTATAATGGATTGTTCGATGTCAGATTGTGTGTAGCAGCAACTTCATCGCGTGCAACAACCAATGGAAAAAGGCGATTAGAACCCAATTTCCGAGATAAATTACCGGGCAGAGTCAACCACAGGTTTCTCTTCGTGTCAAATACGATATAAATATTTTCTCGGCCGAAGAGACGGTACACATCTTTAATTAAATATCCCACCTGATATCCAAATATGATATGAGCTCTTTTTAAGATATCATACCCATCATTGACAATATGCTTATTGCCAAATGTTTCGAAATTGCGAAAATGATGATCAAAGCTCAATTCTTCGACCGCAGGCATGACCCCGTTATATCCAGGAAATAAATCCTCTAAAGTCCTCAGTCCTGAATTTATTAATTCTGCAAGAAGAAACAATATTATGTGGATATTTATTTTATAAATATAATGTCTTTCAGAACTGTTAAGTAGGAAAACTCAATGAAAGTCAGTATTTAAGCTCGTTTAATAAAAAACATGAAAATATTAACTTGTAAGATTTACATTTACTGATTCACGTAACTTAAAATTCCTTGAAAGTTTCTTGTTCATTCAAAATTGAATTATTTATAAATAATTCTATAATTTAAAAATTCATGAATTTACAAGTTTGACCGTTCATCATTCTTTCCAGTGTTAACAAATTATAATTGAAACTGATGCTAGTTTTAGAATTCAAATTGGAACTTTTTTTATTTTAATGATTTATATTCGAAATTGATTTATTGCGAAGATTTCGTATTGAAGATTTCATTTATGATATAATTATTTATACAAAATAATAATAATCAATATTTATATTTTCTGCTATTTTTTTTCGTATTTCGAAGCATTGACTTTTAGCTTGTACCAATCTACTATGTTCCTGAAATTTATAGATGGCCTATCGCACTACTAAACAAGTTATTATTATTATTACACCATTAAGCCATTTCCCTTTCGGGGTAGGCGTGACTCACTCGGCAGGGGAAAGGAGTAGTGTGTGGATGGGATAGAGATTTTTCAGATTGATCCAGAATTCTCGTGCTATTTATGTAAATAACACGTTCGTTCCGCAACACTGCTCCGACCCAGGTTGCTGATCAATCTCTCTAGCAATCAACCCAAGCGAAGAACCTTACGAAGCCGTTATGTCAGGTTCCCCACTTGGGTCCATTAATATCCAAGGTCTTTGTTTCAGGCGTCGTTCACTCTACTGACACTCTTTTTATTAAATATTTTCAGCCATACTTTCCTGTCCTGTCATACTTCTCTAGCTTCTTTTATGTCCATGAATTTTTTCATGCAGGCTCTCGTGTTTCTGTGACTTCTTATGTCTCTTCTAAGTAGGGTCTCATTCACACAT
>NC_046658.1:152454988-152466805 GCF_010883055.1 Belonocnema kinseyi
CTTTTTCTCCAACCGAGTATACAAGAGACCGCTCTCTTTCAAATTTCTTAAGGAACTGGTAAGTAAAAGACAAGATAATGTGGGGGTCCGCTTGCGACTGCGCCATGTCCGAGAGTCGTTAAAAATCGTCCTGTTTAAAATTCTTAGAAAACCCATAAATACACACACATGTATATTGAAAGTGAAGAAAATTTCAATTCTAAATGTGCAGAATTGGAGAAATATAAAATATAGATCCAGAAAAAGGAATAAAAAAAGACCAAAAAGACTCATTTTCAAGAAATATTCATATCCGAATCACAGCGGTAATATTCTGAAATCTCAACATACTAAAAAATAACTGACATAACGATATTTTCGGAAAAATGATTTCAATTTACTCTACAATTTGCTTATCTTTCAATACTAACGGAATCGCCCTATATTATATTATGCTACAAGTGCGGAAAGTAGGCAGTTCCAAACGAGTGTGAAGTTAGCTGTAAGAGTCAGAGACGAGTCGAAGACGTGCTAGAAACGACCCGAAGATGAGCTAATGGCATGCACTGTAAACTTCACAAGAGTTTCAACTGCCTACTTTTAGCTCCTTTAGCACACGATATTTTTTCCAACAAACGCGAAATTTTCGATTTGAGAAACAATAAAAACCAATTTTTTTTAATGTGTGGTAATTTTTGGCAAAATTACAAATATTGCCTAAAAATTCCGAAAATTTTTCGTAAATTTGTAAAATACCGAAAATTTATAGAAATTTATTGTATCCGAAGCTTTTTGGAAGAAATTCAAAAATATCAAAAATGTCTGAAAATTTGATGAATTAAAAAAAATTCCTTAAAATTTATGAAAAATTGGCTAAATTTCCAAAATTTTCATAAATTTATGAAAAATTATGAAGTTACCGATAATTTCAAAGATCTAAAAGTTTCCAAAATTTTCGGTAATTTATCGGCAATCTATGGTAACTCATCACTTCGAGTATGTCCAATAACTATTCACTACTCACAATCAGTCTCTCAAGCGTCAAATCATAATGAATTGAGGTTATGATTACTACAGTCCTGGAAAGTAATTCTGACTCGAAACGCGCAAGCGCAACAGCAAGAAAAAGTAATCTTATTCAAAGAACGCAAGCGCAGGCTAGAAAAAGTCTTTTTCTAACTGCTTTTTACCACGGTTTCAGAATTGGTCACTTCCCGCACGAAATACATGCGTCGAAAATCCAACATTTCGTGCGGGCGTTAGAAAAAAATCTTTCTGATTCTTAAGCCATATTTTTTTCAAATCATTTAAAATGTTTTGAATATTTTGATACTTACATTTTGCTTAACCATCTACTAAACATTCTCCGTTTTTTAATTATTTACAAATCATTTGAAAACTTCTAAAACATCAAAAAATTGTCTTAAATTATTTAAATTTTTAGCAGGATTTTATTTGTTACTACTTTCTAATCTTTAAAAATTGGAATTAATCCTCAGCGGCATCGTTTAAAAGGTTACTTAAAAAATTAATTCCAGAAAATCATAACTTTTTTTGCTCTACAGGGGAAAAATTTGTTGAGACAAATGAGAATTGTTAAATAATTACAAAATATAATTTAAAATGATGTTGCTCTCAACATTTTTCAATTGTGTAACTTTGCTCAATTTATCCCAAATGATAATAACTTCTCACGAATTTTAGTGAGTAAAATTTTTCAAAGAAAAATTAAGAAAGACTAGTAGAAAATTTTTTAAAAAAGTACTATCTTTAGCATTATTTGACAGAAAACTGCTATTTTGAATTTCTTGTGGAATTTTCTGAGGTTTTTCCATTTTTTAATCTTTTAGACTAAGATCTCCTAAATTAAAATATCTGAAAAATTCAGAAAAATAGACCCTTGGGTAATTATTCTGTTATAAAAAACTGAGATAATACTTTAACTTGTCACATTAAAAAATTTAAAAAAATTCATCAATCTCTTTGAAAATTTAACCTAAAATTATAAATATGACATTATGTTAAATTATATTCACCAATAGAATCCAAGAAAACGGCAAAAGCGAGCAATAAAGAACCAGGGACAATTCGCATTGTTTAATATAGTTATTAACTGCAGATGACAGTGAATGATAATAAATGATACTAATTCAGAGAAAAATGGAATTTTATGAACAAATTTTTCACGTAGCTAATTTTGATTGGCTTATTCCCCCGTTTTTACCTGCTGCATGTAAGTTTTGATCAATCTCCAAGGTGCGTCATTTGAAAAATTATTTCAACATACACTCATCGTTTGAAAAAGGGAACCAGAAAAAACAGGTTTTTATTTGTTCAATCTTAGTATCCATGCCAAGGTTTTTATAATGCTTCATATTTGTATAAAGAATTTATTTGATGTAGCTTGTCAATTTAAGTGATAATAAGTAATAATAATTAACGAGAGGCGTGTGCTTTTTTGTTATATGTTTTTGTATTAATAAAAACATAGTTGAATCATGTTGCGTCACAATAAATTTGCTGCTGGTCAGAATTTATAAACTATTTTGCATGAAAAATCACATTTAATGGTTCAATGTAACTTTTTTTCTCTCTGATTTGTTAGATCGAAGATAATTGAAAGATTAGATCGAAGTGAAAATATTCTAAGTTGTTTGTTATATTTGGAAGACCTTCGGTCATTTGTAAACAAAAAAAGTGTCGTATGCAAATCGAGGTCTTAAAAAAACCTGACAGTAGTTAACATGACCAAAAAATCGGTAGTAAAAAATTCTTGATGATAAGATGAATTATCAAAACTATAGGGTATTTCTGTGCTAATCCAAATAAAATGAATATTGACGAGAAATACTAAGAGCTTGTTAAAACTTTCTATAATTCAACAATGAAAGCAATACCAAGTTTTTGAGTCATAATTTAAAAAATTGTCAGAAGCCAAATTTTATGTTTCGGGACTTGATAACATTGGAAGTCTAATGACTTATAATTTTATTCGTATTTCTATAAGTCCTGTAAATTTAAAACTCGACCATTTTAAACTTTCAAATTCTGGATTATCCTATTTTAGAATTTGCTAACTTTTCCTAAACTATTCCATTGCTAGAGATTTAGTTGCAAATTTTCCATAATAATATCCTCAAATTTCTACTCGAAAATGAGGCGCACAACATTCACTCTAAACACACAATAGAGTAATAATAAAATTTGTTTCAGGAAATGTTGTAGGGGGATGAAGTTTTATTTAGATAACTTCGCATTTTTCGAAGTTTATTTTTTGAAGTTTATTCTGCAAAGTTAATTTTTGTTAATAAACGCCTTGACCAAGGAATCCGTGTGAATAAAATAACCGTTTCTACCTTTCTTAATCTATTTCAGTGAAATGCAACTGGTTACCAGTAGAAAGTCACGTCATTGCACATCACAGATTCATTAGTGGAAATTTCGTCAAGGAATAAGTGAAACTTCACTTGCTTTGTTCAAAAGGTGACATTTATCATTAGAAATTTTTTGCAAAAGTAACGTCAAAATATTTTACGAGACAAAAGGAAAGAAGATATTGATGAGGAGAAAGAAATTTCGACATTTTACGAACAAAACGCTGAGAATTTTCGTCCTAAAAATGCAACAAAGTGATACCAGAAGAAGTTGCTGTTAATAATAGTTAATGATTCATAGAGATTGAAACATCAGAATTTCTATTGAGGATTGTATTCAGTAAACACTCACTGCTTTTCGAAGTAACAAGAATCACTGATTGTGCATATCAATCAGTGATCCTTCACTGACTGTAAACATCAGGGATTTTTATCGATTCATATACAATTTTGGGAAAACCTCAATTTATTTTTTAATGTGCATAATACTTCTTTTTTCTCAGATTCATGATCTCAAAAGACGAATATTTTTATATTTCATATTGAGTTTCATAAAATTGGAAGAAGAGCAAGATCTTGTGAATATTTCTCAATTTGAAACACATCGATGCATTCCAGAGTTGAAAAATGAATACGGGAAAGGAAATCCTAGTAATATCTTTTGATCGACACATTAAAGAGATAGGGTAACTCTTCACTTCACAAAAAAATTTTCACAAATCTATCTAATGCAGAGAAATGTATTTCTCCGTCATGACTTGAAGAAAAAACGATATCATATTCTTGCAAACATTTGTTGAAACAACAAAATTCTTTTGTCACCTCATTAAAGTATTTTGTTAGTTTAACAAAAATTATTTGTTATCCTTACAAAATACTTGTGTAAGGTCAAACCAATTTTTTTCTCAATAAATTGTTTTGCTGTATACACAAAATAGTTTTGTCGGCGTTTCTAAATATTTTTTAGGTCACAAACATACTTTTTGTACTTTAGAAACTTGAATCATTCGATGTTGAATTGGAGATACCTTTTTCCCCTGAACCGATGTAATCTCGTATCTTTCGTTCAAATTTTATTTGTATTCCAAGCACTTCGTTTGCCAAGAGTTTTTCAACAAAATTCCTCTCAGGCGTGAGAACCTCAAACGCATCTTTATCAACGCCATGCTCTATGAAAAGAAAGATAAAATTGTCTACGCTCTACGATAAACGGACAATTAAACTATTTTATTTACGAGGTATCAAGTATCAAAGTATCATAGCATCAAGTATCAAAGTTTCAAAACGTGCGTTTACATTATCATTTTAGAGTATGAATTGGATGCTTACTTTTGAAGGTGTCGATGAGACAGTATAGGCCCCACTCCTCCCGAATTAGATGGGTCACGTTATTCATAATGTTTATTTACTCAGATTAGTTTAAACAGAACCTAACTAAATATTTTTCTTGGCTCAACAGAAAATTGTTCGGGACAACAAAATAAGGTTTAACAAAATAATGTTGTGTTGAGAACCAAATATTTTCTTTGTATAACAAAATAATTTTGCCCTAACAACCAAAATTTTGCTGAGACAACAAAAACTGTTCAGCAAAATGTTTTTGTTGCGAATTATAATTTTTTTTCTGATTGCAGCTTTTGTAAATGTCAATATGCATTATTTAATACTTCAGCAGCAGGGAAAAGAATTCTGGCATCTAAAGACTTTCAAAATATTGTTACTTTTTTAAAGGAATATACTAGGAAAGTAGATTCCTTCGCCAGGACGTTTGCCGCAATTTCGCAGTTTTGTAAAAGTTGCCATCCTACAACACAAAAATTTCTTTGCATCGAAAATTATATTTATCGATTATGCCCATGATGTTTCTTACCCCAGTAGCCCTCATCAAGTTGGTTCATTTTATTTTAAAGCAAACCGGAAGTGCGTGATTTTCGTATTCATGATAAACTGACAGGCGTTCCAACAATTTTTCTCATCAACAAAAAAGATAATGCCCGAAAAATAGCCAATGCGGTTATCAGTATGTTAGATTATTACTAGAATTAATTGAATGCTGAGGAAATTATCTTGTTTGCTGATAATTGCGTTGCTCAAAATAAAAACAACGCTTTCATGCATTACCTCCTTTTGTAAGTGACGGCGGGGAAAAAAGGGCGATTTCATGAAATTTCTTCTTAACTGAGTATACCAAATTTTCTCTCAGATCGGAATTTCAGTATTGGGTTTTCATTTAGTCGGATGTTTTTTAGAAGCTATTTTTCAGATCAGTTCCATCCGTAACGATATATCATCGCTTCAATTTTTATCATGATCGCATGATCTACGAAAGATTTAACCGAATCCCAAAAGAACGCAAAATCAGGAGAATTGATGCACAAAAATGTTTTACGAAATTTTCAACGTATATTAAAAAATAGCTACTAGCCTACGTATAATTACTAGAATAATACTAGAAAAATATTAGGAATTATATACAAAAATGATAAGTTCAAATTATTTTTAATTACCTGTGAATAAATTTCCATGAATACCTATCTAAGAATTAAATTATTACAGAATACTAATTTAATTTACTTCGTTGTAAGGGAGTAATCGGTTAATGATTGGTCCATAAAAACGCGATTATCGAAATGTTGATGTTTCCTAAAAAATTTACATCTATCGTGGATTAGATACTACTAAGGAAGGAAACAATTATATTTAATGAATTACTCGATATTAATGTGCTGGTTTATAAACATTTGAAAATATATTGAAAATCCGGTTACAGAACTTTACATAATTAAGCTCGCTGAAATCCCCTTAGTGAGGTTCGTCTTGATTTTTATAATTATTTTATTATCATTACAGCACTGAACTTGATATGAATTTTTCAGGCTCAACGTTATAATCATAACTCTTAACACTATACGCAGCCTGATAAATATTTTTTAAATATCTCTGCATCAAAATTTATAAATAGCGTAAATCTAATTGCTTGATAAAAATGATTTTGATCGGACCAAAAATATTGAAAAATTAATCATTCCATTTTGCGGACAAACCATGGAAGATAAAAATTGTGCCCCTGAAAAAGATCTGCGAATTATTATTGAATCTCTTTTTATAGGATAAGTAGTTTCTGTGTTATTTATGGACAACAATATTAAAATAATAAACAAAAAATTCTGAAATGAATGACACAAGCTATAAAAAGAATGGATTGAAAAAAGTTGCTCATCGCAAAAACAGCAACAAATTTATCATGAATTTAATAGGAGGCGTGGTTTTTGTTTTAGTCGTCAGAATAACAATAAAAATAAGAAAAGTTTAAAAAATGAAACAAAGTATGAAAAAAAAATTAATGGAAAAAAGTTGCTTGGTTTTTCACCCAAAAATAATAAGGCAATGAAAATAAGTTTTTCAGTATCAATGCGTATTATAAATTGTAGTGATATAAATTTATTGAAATGACACATGCTTCAGCGTATCTTAATATAAAATTTAATGTAAAATAAGAAACAAATATACATTTGAGATCAAAGTCTTGAACATAATGTAGAAATGTTACAAATGTGAAAAAAACCGAGTGCTAAGCACGAGATATGTGATGAGTATGTGTTCGTTAAAACCGAAGGAGCCTTACCAAAAGATAATTCACAATCACCAAATTATAGCTGTGAATGCTTTGACCTTTAATTGCCAAAGGTCCGGTAGAGCAAGGTTTATCAACATTATTAAGCGCGATGTGCGAGAACCAATATTCTTGCGCCCCCGACGCGCTAAAATTTGCGAGCAACGCTCTTTTAATAAAAGAGAATTCACAATCACCAAATTATAGTTGTCGATGGTTAGACCTTTTTATTTTAAAATTTCTGCGCACAAATGCGGGAAAAATACAAATACAGGTCGCGTAATGCGAAGGCATACTCGCAATCGAGCGCGGAGCGCGCGAATCAACAGTCGCGTTTTTTACGAAAACTGGATAAAATTTTGTTTTCATAAATCATGTAACTTTTCTATAAATATAACCTTATTTCAGTTTTTCCAAATACGTTGACGTAAGTTTTTGAAACACTTTCTAAGTATGTCCATTGTCTCTATTGCCGTCTATTCTTAAAACAGTTCTTAGGGTTCCAAAGAGGTTTTTTAAAAATATTTTATGATTTCAAAGTAGAACACCGAGAGCTAAGCGCATTATTTAAAGAAATTATTTCAAAAAATAAGCAAGGTACTATAGATTGTATGTGTAAATAATTCTTATCTTTCTTTTTTTTTTTTTTGAATAAGATGTGTTTTTAATAGAGATTGTTCTTTACTGAATTACCGTAAATAAAAAGCTACGATAGTTGTCTCTGACTCTCTTATTAACCCACTTATTAAAAGCTACGATTTCCCTTTAAAACTTTTTTACGTATTTTTTTCGTTTGGTTCAGAATACTAATTATATACGAGTGACCTTGAAGCTGACCTTGGTGGTGACTTTCAAGGTTAAATCCTCAATCTTGAATTGAAAAGGGAATTCCATTTACGTCCAGAAACATCCTATTGTCACAAGAGGACATCTTTTTGCGTTAGGTAGAAACCAAAGTTAAATTTACTATCAAAGAATGGTTAAAACGTACTGGATAGGAATGTTTAAAGTCTATTATTGTTCTCTGATGTCCTATCAAAAAATAGTTTTTAAAATTTCGTTAGGACTTTTCTTTTCATTAATCTATCCACATTTAGTTAAAAATTAGAATAATTTCAAATAGTGATCCATCCAAAATTTGTAAATGTGTTTTAGGTGCATACATTTTCACAAATAATTTTTTCTTTCAGCTTGAGTCATTTTTCCAAAAATGTATTTCTTTTTTTCTTGAATCTTATTTTCCACTCCTTAAAAAAAAGTGCATTTTTTTATGTTCCTTATTTTTTAAGCGATCCAAATGTAAGTTTCATATTTTTTAAGAAAATTTGAAAATTTGTTATGTTAATTTTGTAGATCTTTAAAAAATCAACGCTTTTCTTGTTTTGAATTTTTTTCTTATCGTACTCTGCTTGGCTTAAAATTTTTATTTTCGGTTAATTTGTTGAATTTTGTAGATGCTATAACTTTCATCATTTAATTTTTGCCGAAGAAAACTAATCAGGATAAGTTGTTCAAATTTCTTAGCATTGCAAATAGTTGTACACAATATTTTTAAATTTTGCAAAAAACCATTTCAAAAATGTTAATCTTCTCTTTTTGAATTTTCATTAAAACTAGGTGCTTAACTTGTCCTTTCTTTTAGAACCTACAAGTGTAAGAAAGCTTCATTGAAGAAGCACTTGAATGTGTAACACTCTTAGTTTTATGTGAACAAGTGAAAAGATACATATTGACTCTGACACACACTCTTATTATTTTTTTCTAATAAACCACCCGCTTCTACAGGGTGGACGTAAGACGAGTTGCCTACTTTTTGGTAAGCCCCAGCGTATTCACCGCGTACAACATAATTTGTTTTAGTTTAACCAAACTCAAATTGCATAAAATTGCATCGTTACGAGTCGAAACAAATAAAATAAATGTATCAAGAAAAATTATATTTTTTAGTATTTTAATTTAGTAATGAACTGCACAAATTAAAGGTTTAAAGTAATTCTTATTTTTAAATCTCTAAAATTCTTCTAGAATCACTTAGAATTATTCAATTAAAAATTAAAAATACTAAGATATTTCTAATCTCTTGAAATCTTTTGAGATCCTTTGAAAGTTTATTTAAGGGCCTTAAACAGATATAAAAACCAGTTGAAGCTTTTTATTGTTCTTAAAATTTTTCAAAATGTTTAAATTATACAATAAAGTATTCAAAATCCTTCGAAATATCTGATTATTCTTGACGGTTAACGTTGGCTGATATTAAAATTTTGCTTCTCCATACTAAGTTAAATATTCATATTTTTTGTTAAAAACGTAATTCATTTTGTTAATAACTGGAATAAAAGATGTCATTTTAGAAATTTTAATTATGTAGATAAGACAGATATTTATATTACCTGACTGTTCGTGCTATTCGTTTCGAGACTCCTAAGAGAGCACATGTTCGTGTAAAGTGAGTCCTTTCGTCCGTGTCGGTACTTTTACCTCGTCGAAAAAGTGAGCTTTAACGCGACTTTTTTTCTTAATTTAAAAGTGTTATTTAAAACCAAACGTATCATTACGAGTCTAAATAAAGTGTACACTTCAATAAAAGTTTCTTATGCAATTATATTCGGCAACCTGCATTAAGTCCTTCAATAAAGGTGCTCATCAGCGCCAAGCACCATATAAACATTTTTCTGAGAAATCATATGGCGATCCTGACCCGTTTTTGGTAATTCAATGATTATTGAAAATTATCCTTAACACTATTTAGTGATCCTGCCAGAATTTGTTGAAGGGCGTGATGCATAAGAAAACGAGGTGTGGCGGGTTGGCCATTGTGACTTAACAAATAAGGGCGCCGTTGGGGCGGCATCTCTTTCCGCCTCTCTCAAAAGCGTTTGGAAGTCAATGTGGGCTCCTTGGATCGTAACGTACTGGATGATTGCATCATCTCAGGACTTTTTGTTGCCACGCAAGCAATTACGAGGACCGCATTCGTTCAAGCAACATGTGCACCTACAATTGAAAGGTGGTTGTCTTTTCGTGCTTCACTTTAAATTAGAAAAAGTGATTTTGTTTTTTGTATCACTTAAATTGAAAAAGTGAACTTAAGTAATATATGTGCGGGTTCTAAAAGTGACTCCTCGATCTCGAGTAGAATATAAAAACTGATTCTCTTGTATTAGAAAAAAGAGAAATCATGTCTAAACCAAAGCCTTCCACTTTTGAGCAACTGCTCGTGAAACAAAAAAACTTTAAGGAAACGTGGAGACGCTACGGTGATTCAGCAATAGGGCACAGAGGTGCCAACCAAACCGTAGCAGGTCTAAGATATTTCAAGAATAATTGTCTTGTGACAGCCGAAGCGTATTTTTTGAATTCTAACGATAGTATCTACAAGATCATCTCGGATTTGGAGAGGCAAAATGGGGATGCGACAATGGCGTCGCCTCAACATCTTCACCAGCCACTCTAATTCAATATCGTTTGTCTACGCCGCTGCCTTCGTTTAACATTCCGAAGTTCTCTGGTAAGATAACAGAGTGTTCAACTTTTAGGGATTATTTTCATTCTTTAGCAATTCAAGATCCGTCGATTGAAAATTTGCAAAAGTTTCATTTTTTGAAATCTTCACTAGAAGGTGAAGGCACGTCATTATTCAAAAAATGTGCCTTTGACAGAAAGTAGTTTTATCTCGGCATGGGATCGCTTAAGAGATCGATTTGACAATCCGCGCGCTATTAGTCAAGCTAAGTTAAAGTTCTTGTATGCAATTTCACAGATAAAAGATGGTTCTGTAAACTGTTAAAAGTTCTTTAGAAACACCGTTATTGAAAAAATCGTGGCATTAGAAAAATTAGGTATATTTCCGAATTTGACAGATGCTCCAGAAAATGATATTAATAACTCGATGGGTCTGACCGACATTTTAGCATATCATATTTCACAAAAGCTCGATTCGGAATCGAAATGCGCGTGAGAATTGCAGTTAGGCAACACTACTGAACATCCGCATTCTTCAAAATTGTTGAGTTTTCTTGATTCGCATATGGGGCATTATTCCTCAACTGCCCCAACTCAAAAAGTCATGTTTTTCGATTGTCTCTAAATTCTGGGAATATGTTCGCCTACCCAACAGTAGTTAATCCACAAACTTATAGACCAGGATTGCCAACCCTCCCCAAGTGAGGGGGGTTGAATTTTCAACCCCAATGTCTGCAGGGGTAGTTTCAAACGCCTGTAACTTCCTTTCTAATTACGCGATTTACAATTTTTATGAGGGTTTTGGAAAGTGCTTTTTACACGCTTTCATCCTGTTTTATTACTTATGACAAAATATATTGTTTAAACAATTTTTTCAATAAATCAATTGTTTATTTAACTTTTTTCGCAAATTAGGCATCTACGATTTTTTTTAAATAGTCTCAAAAGAAAGCTTGACTTTTTTACTATGAAAAATGTCTAATAAGAAAATGGACAAATTGAAATTCATTGAGTTACAGAGCCGGTTGTAGAGGGAGTCCTCGCGCTCGCACTCGGGCGTTATGCGGCAGCATACCGCGGAACTATTCAGTAATGTTAAACAGTAAGTTTGAAGAAGTTAAAAATTTTTAAAGTTATTATGAAAAAATATTAAGTAAAAAGCACTTTCTTAAAAATGAACAGTATTTCTCTGAAGATAAATGATTCTTCACTATTATAATTTATTATCCGACAATAATTGGTTATTGCTCTTGCAATTTTTTAAAACAAATACATGATTCAACCAATTTCTCACGTATAAAGTGTCTGAGTAAATAAAGTACTAACGGATTAGTAATTAACGCCTGTCGTCAGCCTACATCCTATCAAGTTATAGTTTCCAGAGTCTAC
>NC_046658.1:152466905-152483038 GCF_010883055.1 Belonocnema kinseyi
GATAATAAATTATAATAGTGAGGAATCATTTATCTTCAGAAAAATACTGTTCATTTTTAAGAAAGTGCTTTTCACTTAATATTTTTTCATAATAACTTTAAACATTTTCAACTTCTTCAAACTTACTGGTTAACATTACTGAATAGTTTTTTCCGATGACTACATGCAATTTTGGATCAATGTGAGTAATACAAAAAAATGGCATACTTGAAAACTGTTCCGCGGTATGCTGCCGCATAACGCCCGAGTGCGAGCGCGAGGACTCCCTCTACAACCGACTCTGTAACTTAATGAATTTCAATTTGTCCATTTTTTTAGACATTTTTCATAGTAAAAAAGTCAAGCTTTCTTTTGAGACTATTTAAAAAAAATCGTAGATGCCTAAATTGCGAAAAAAGTTAAATAAACAATTGATTTATTGAAAAAATTGTTTAGACAATATTTTTTGTTATAAATAATAAAACAGGATGAAAGCGTGTAAAAAGCACTTTCCAGAACCCTCATAAAAATTTTAAATCGCGTAATTAGAAAGGAAGTTACAGGCGTTTGAATCTACCCCTGCAGGCATTGGGGTTGAAAATTCAACCCCCCCTCACTTGGGGAGGGTTTGGTAATCCTGGTCTATAAGTTTGTGGATTAACTACTGTTGGGTAGGCGAACATATTCCCAGAATTCAGAGACAATCGAAAAACATGACTTTTTGAGTTGGGGCAGTTGAGGAATAATGCCCCATATAAGAGCGTGGAAAGCTGTACAGCGATGTGATGAAAATAAATCTAGAGTTGCGATAGCGCGATCTCGTGTCATGATAAGTGTTAATAGTTGCCCTCTCTGTAAGCTAGCACATAAGATATTTACATACCATGAATGTAAAAAGAAAAATGCCGCGCAACGTTTACAATTTTTCAAGGATAAATGATTGTGTTTTAATTGTCTGCAAAGCTCAAATTTTGTAAATATATGCCCTATTTCGTTTTCGTGTACGCAATGTGAAGTGAGACATCACACATTATTACATTTGGAGAAAAGTGAAAAAACCGCGGATGTAAAATCTAAGAAAGAAAAGAATTAAAGTTTGGATGCTTCGGAGCATCAACCAGATGCGCAGTCAAAGTTCGCACACTATTTGATCAAGGATCCACTTGGACATTAATGACAAACAAATTGGTAGATACTTTGCAAATTCGGGCAACGCGATCAGACGGTATTCAGCTTTTGGGTTTGGGAAACGTCTCAGCTGGAGATTCAAGCTGCATAATCCCTATTAAAATCAAATCTCGTTTAAATCAGAGACCATTCTTTTTAACTGACGCCTTAGAAACAAAACATTTAAAAGATGACACTCCGACGGTTTCTTTTCAAGTTTTACTCGAACTTCATTTAAGGGATTTGTATTTAGCGGATGATGATATTCACGGTCCAGGTAGAATTCATCTTATTATTGGTGCTGACCATTGTGGGTGAATATTGCGTGTTGGTTTAAGGAAGGGTCTTATAACGATAAATCTTTTCTGTCGTGACCAAGCGATCTGTTTTGTCTGTAATCGCACGACTTTATGATCCACTGGGATGGATGTCCCCACTTGTTATTATCGCTAAAATATTTATGCAGAAATTGTGGCTAAAATCATTAAGTTGGGATCAAAAACTTCCTTGGGATTTGACTGAATTTTGGCAGCTTTACTGTGAGGAGCTCTCTAAATTAGGACAATGTTTAATTCTCCGTTGGACTCGACAAGGAAGAGAAATAATTGATTCAACTCTTCAGGTATTTTCGGATGCATTAAATACAGCTTATGCAGATGTTCTTTATTTGCGTTTGGTTCTTAATTCTGCATCATTTACGTCGAATTTTAGGAAACATTTTCCCTACTTTTGAAGAATTGACTACTTCAAATTGTAAAATTGAGGTATGTTTAAACTCTAGACCACTGTTTCCTTTGACAGATGACCCTGAGGATTTGCAAGTGCTTACACTGGGCCATTTTTTAATTGGCGGTGAATTGAACACAATAGCTGCAAATTTCTTATTAGATGTTAAAGAAAATCGTTTATCCCGGTGGCAGTTCTGGCAGCAATGGAGAATTCAACAGAAGAATTTATGTAACGGTTAGTAGTTGTTGATCGCACCGCTGGTGTGCTTGAGTAGTGGAGAGCGTCTGTTCGTGCTGTTCGTTTTGAGACCTGTAAGAGAGCACATGCTCGTGTAAATTCAGTCCTTTTCGTTGGCGTCAGTACTTTTACCTTGTCGAAAAAGTGAGTTGTAACACGACTTTTTTTCTTAATTTAAAAGTGTCGTTAAAAACTCAACTTATCATTACGAGTCTAAATAAAGTGTACAATCCAATTAAAGTTTCTTATGAAATTATTTTCGGCAACCTGCATTACGTCCTTTAACAAAGGTGCTCATCAACGCTAAGTTTTGACAGCAGTAACGTTAATTTGAGAGCTGCACGAAATTTTAATTTGAAGTCTTTTATTGTTTCTTGAAAAATCCCAAGGAAGGGTGTTTTGATTGAATATAGCTTAGACTTGAATCAGCACTAATACTAGTAAATTTAGATCACTTGCATCGTTTTGAGTAAACGGCGAGACATTCTCTGAAAAAAGTCGCGATGGTTCTAAGCCGAACGTCAGTGGGTGGTCCGAAACCGGCCCCAATGTTTTTGCGCATTGAATATTTTCTAACGTGTTTTTGATAAGCAAATGGTGAAGACTTTGAGACTTTGAGAAGAAGAAATCTTTTTATTGGGCGAACCAACTATGAGGGGGTCAGCGTCATTTACGAATTCAAATTTAGAGGAAAAAAGAAGACTTTTATTTCCTTTGCTGATTAGACGGCCGGTTGCGCATCACACTACCCTATTTAAATTGTTTCAAGGTTACTAAGAAAAAAAATACTAAAATTTTGGTTTACAATAAGGAATGTATAAATATCCTTAAGGAATTTATTAGTACCTTTGTACTTTCTTACTATACATGACGCGGCCGTTTGGAGGTATTTCCCGTGACAGGCGCTTTTCCGATAGCATTACCCATCCTAAGTGGTTCCGAGGCACGCGCTTTTTCAAAGACATTATCCATGCTTATTGGATTAAGAGACATGTTTGGGCTTTTCACCGTTAACACCGCATAATAAACATTGGAAGTTCTTGCTATTGTCATGAGGATGTAATCAATTCCATGCTGAAATTTAGGTTGGTTCGATGGATCGTAAGGGTGGAATTCTCCATGGGTTGTTAATTCCTGCTTACATATGTTTAGCTTGGCACTTTCTGGAACTTCTGTAGAAGGATGATGGCCGTCAATTATGTCTTTTGCTTTAATCAAGCCAGAATATAAGCTAGGGCCTTTTCCCGTACGTACTAAAACTTCATAGCTTTCGAAGATTGGTGGAGGTGTCTGTGGTCTCATCCAAATAGCTGTGTAGGGTCTGTCGGTACCGACCGTGAATGGACCCGCAACATCTTCTGTATTTTTCATTTTTATATCAAAGCCATCTACTGCGACGGCAGCTATTGTTGTCGGAAAAAATTAACATTCATCAATTTTTCATAGAGAAGTAACTTAAAGTTTGAACAATTTTGATTAATAAAAAATTGTCGGCTGTAAAACGACAAACAGAAGGTTAGCTACACGCGCGTAGAACTGTTGGGAGGACCGAAACTTTCGCCTCGCAAAGAGAATCAAAAAAGGGTTGCCAACTTGTGAAATGCAGTTACTCCAGCTGATCGAATCAACTATTGCAAATACTTGATTGTTTACAGAAAATAAAAACCTAAACGGTTTACCGTCCTGTTGGCACTCTGAATATTTATACAAACAAATACTTACGACTCCAGACAGTAAGCAACCTCATTTCTCTTTTTAATAGGCAGCACCCAATAAGTTTTTTTGGCGGATTGTAAGCATCATTCCCTTCCTACGTTACCGACAGTTCCGATTAGCTGGAGTACATACATTTTAAAAGTCGGCAACCCTTCTTTTACTCTCTCTGCAAAGCGAAAGTTTCTCTTCCCCTATCAATTCTAGGCGCGTGTAGAGATCCTATATGTAGAGTTGTGGCACTACTTCCTACTTCTTTGATTGGCTCGGATTAAACCAGAGTCATAAGTGTTAAAAAGCGCGCGATTCTCAAACCAAATTTTACAATAAATTTATTATTGTTTAGAATAAAATAAGGAAGAAGATCAAATTTTTTAGGAGAAAATTAATTTTGTTTGTTGAAAATTTATTTGTTTTGTTGAAAATTCGTTTTTTGGTTCAAAATTTAATTTTTTCAATTGAAAATTCAACTTCAATTTTTAGTTTCAAAATATATCTTTTTTAACTGAACGTTTATGTATTTTGTTAAAATTATTGTTTTTCAGACAAAATTAATTTTTTGGGTAAAAGATTCATCATTCTTGAATACAAAAAATATTTCTTTGGTTGAAAATTCATCATTATTGATTAAAAATATATTTCTTTGTTCGAAAATTCAACTCTTTCGTGTAAAATTATTTTTTCATATAATTTTTGTTTTGTTTTGTTAGAAACTGAACTCTTTTGTTGAAAAATCTTTGTTTGTTGGTTAAAAATAATCTTCATAACGAAGAATGATCATATTCAATTTTTCGAGAAAAATGAATAATTTTTTTATTGAAAATTCAACCATTTGGTTACAAATTTATGTATTTTGTAGAAAATTAATTTTTATGTTTAAAAATTCATATTTTTGGTTAAATATTGGTGATTTTTTGTTTGGAAATTAATCTTCTGGGCTCTAATTTCATCCTTTTGGCTAAAAATTTAAATTCTTAGTTGAACCCTCAATATTCTTGTCTCAATTTTCATTGCAAACTAATCTTTTTCCTTGAAAATGTACATATTTTGTAAAAATCTGTCTTTTTGGTGAGAAACTTATCTTTCTGGTTAAAAAATCATACATCTTGTTAAGGATTCGGTTTTTCTAGTAAATAAGATTTTTTTTGTTAGAAGTTCAATAATTTAGTTCAAATTTTTTTTCTAGAAAAAATTCATCAGTTTTACTCAAATTTATCTTTTTACATGATAAATTATATATTGGGTTACAAATTCTTTTTTTTTAAGAATTATCATTTTAGTAGAAATAAAATTTTTAAAAATATTTTTTTAGTTTAAAATTGAACTATTTCATTAAAAAGTCGTCATTTTCGGTTGAAAATCAATTTTTTTACTCAGAATTTACTATTTCACCTATGATTTAAAATATCACTATTGCCTTATTTTTAGTCGAAGTACCATGATTTTAGTAGAAAAATCAATTTTATCGTTGAAAATTATAATTGAGTTTTTGAAATTTGTGTTACGAAGTGTACTTTACGCTAACAAATTGTTCAGTAGTCAAGAACATTTTTTTATTGTTTAAAGACTCGCTTGTTTTCAACAATTCAAAATTAATTAAACTTCTTTCCCTGCGAAACAATTCTTCCATGCTCGAATAGATTCTACGATCTCTTCCGAAAATTTTGGTGAAAAAATTTTGAGAAAAGCCAGTACCTGTTATTAACTTAAAAAAAAAGAATTTCTAACTAAGAAGATAAATTTTCTGTCAAAAAGACAAATTTTTAACAAAATATATACATAAATTTTCCATAAAATATTATAGTTTTTTATGAGGTAGATTCCTCATCAAAAATACGATCGTAAGAATTGTAAGAATTGTAAAAAATTCAGTTTTTAATTACAATTCATATTTTATTTTTGAAAAGTCAACTCAAATATCTTTCGGATGAAGATTAAACTATTTGTATGAATTTTGCCTTTTTAGTTTAAAAACTTATATATTTTCGTAGAAATTTCATTTTTCTTGATTGGAAATTCAATTTATTTCTTGAGAATATGTATTTCCAATTTGAAAATTCATCTGTTTCAGTATCAATTATATATTCCTGAATGAATATGCAACTGGTTGATTAAAAGTTAATTTCCTTTTCTTCAGAATTCATCAAATTTGTATAAAAATGATGGTTCATGCACTTTTTTAAGAAATCGTTGCTTTTTGTTGAAGATTCGAATGTTTAGTTGAAAATTTATCTATTCAGCTGAAAGTTAATCTATTTCATTGAAAATTGATATTTTTTTATTAAAAATCTAACTTTGTCGGCGAGAGTTTAAATAATTCTGGAAGCTTGGATTCTCGGAATTAAGATTTGTCTCTTTGGTTGAGCATTTAACTTTTTTAAATTAAAAATATTTAATTTCTGTACAAAAATATTGTTTTTTGGTTTGAAGGTTCAACAATATCAATGATTATTATTTTCTTACTTGATTAAAAAGCTTTTATTTGGTGAAAGTTAGTTTTTTTTGGTTTTAGAATTCATGTAAAAAATTTAAACTTTCCTCCTTTTTGGCTTAAATATCAATTACACTTTTGTGTGGAACATTTCAGTATTCTATTATAAGTTTATTTTTTTATAAAGAAGATTTTTTAAATAAATAAATAAATGTTGAAATTTATGCCTGAAAACTGTTTTATCCCCTTCATGAAAGATTAGATGTTAACAATTTTAAAAATAATATTTTCACTCTGACGAGCGCGTTTTATCTTACATAAAAAAATTAAATTATTTTAAAGTCTCATATCGTATTATTTCTGGAAATCATAAATTACGTACAGTAACGGTAAGGGAAAGGAGGAAAATATTTTTTTAATGTTTGTGACTATAAAAAAGAATCCGCCAAAACAGTATTATGCAATTGTTAATCGCTTTCACTTTTGAAATAAATATTGTAATATTTTTTGTAAATAATTAATATAGTATTATATTAAACTTACAATCAAAATGCAGGAACTCTGAAAATGTGAGAAAAGTAGCCATAGTGATCTTCATTTTTTATAATTTTCACAATATCTGAGAAATAAAAGATTGTGACGATTTTCAAAGAATTTTTTGCCTACAGAAACCTAAATAAATGACGGACATTTATACTAACTTTTGGGATATTACGTCTCGCATTTTTTTTATTCTTCAAAATAATTATGCGGAAGGAGAAAGATTATTGATAGCTCGCCTTGGAATTTTCTCTATTTGCTAGATCTATTGCCCCTGGTACCTTCGAAATACTGAAAGATTACACTGTCAAAAAACACTAAATAAAATCACATTTTTCTTATCTTTTTAGTTCCTATGCATCAAAGGCAAAGAAAAATAAGGAATTGAATGTGACTTTGAAAAAAGCTGTCGGTTTTTATGTGAATTCCTGTTTGTCGTTTTCAAACTTCTTTTTTAAAAATGAATTTTCATTTTTATTTAAAATCTATCTTTTGTAAATATGAAAGAGAGACATCATTTCGAGCTCATATTTTCATTTCCTAACTGAATTTTTACTCTCTTTTCTAATTTCCTTGTTATTAAGTGAACAGGAATTACATTAAAATTCACTTCTTTGAAAAATGTTAATCTTTTTTATTTAAAAATTTATTCTTCTTGTTGAAGATTTAACTACATGGTTAAAAGTTGAACTAATTAAAAAAATGTATTTTATTAGTTGTCGATCCATTCTCTTTAATAGATAACACAGGCCAACATGGTTTTGTTGCTGGAAAGTGGAGAGTCAATTCTGAATTAATTTTGTACGTAAAATCCAAATCCGGGGTCAAAATTGGCCCATCACGTAAGGATTTTGAGATATTTAAGGTTATATACCCAAAAAAGGCGTTTTTGGCTACTTTTGATGTTATATACAGAAGACACCAAAATTTTTGGGATTTTTTCTTTAGGTGCATCATATAGCACTGCTCTTTCTCTTCAATTTGAGAGTCGCAGAGTTCAATACCATTTTTCTTTACCAAGTTACGCCAGTTTGAAATTACGAGATATGTCCCATTATGTCTTGAGCATTTTCTTTAAATACTTTGAGGCAGAGATTTTCTACTGGGTGTTTTCACTTGAAAATTTGTACTTGGGGGTGTTTGTAGTCTTTGAAAAACCAAAAAATGTTGTTTCTTCTATAAATTACCTCAAAAGTAGCCAAAAACGCCATTTTTTTGGTACATAACCTTAAATATCTTAAAATACTGACGTGAAGGGCCAATTCTGTCCCCGGATTCAGATTCTAAACAAAAAATCATTTCGAAAGTGACCCTCCACTTTCCAACATTTGACATTACCCCATTATTTACAGGCCTGTGTAATATAGACAATTTTAACAATTTCATTTTTTATTGCAAATTTAACTATCTTGTTAAAAATTCGTCTTTTTGGACTGAAAATTTTTTATTATTTTAGTACACAATTCAACTATTTAGTTGAAATTTCGTACGATGGAGAATGTCTTGTAAAAAATTGAACTTTTTTCTTGAAAATTCATATCTCCCCCTTAAGAATTTAATTATTTTATAGATAATTGATCTGTTGACAATGAAATTCATAACATTTTCAGAAACTTCAGACATACTCTATACTCACATTTTTCTTTGGCAATGATTATTTCTTAATTAAAAATTGAACTAATTTATTCATAGTTAAACTTCTTTGATATAATTAACTGATTACATTATTTCTGAAGATTCATAATATTAATTGATAACCTAATTATTTACTCAAAAATTAAACTATCTTGTTACAAATTGCTGAATTAACCTTTTTTGGCAATTTAAGAATTATGTTCAAAGTAAAACAGAAATTGCTTTTCAAAATGGTCAGAATTTTTTTCAGTTGAGGCAAATCAAAATTTGGAAATAAGTAATTATATTTATTAATAACAAATTTTTTAACTATTCTTTACTTCCTCCCCCTTCTTTTATAAACCTCATCATCTTGGTCTTTTCTACATTTAAATTGCACTTTTACAATTATGTATTTCTTTAATCCGTTAATTAGGCCCTGCATCTCTTCTTCATCCTCTTCCATCAAAACTATATCGTCCGCGTATGCCAGCGTATATATCTTTTCCGCTCCCATCATAACTCCTCCCCATCTCTTTCTCTTCATTTCTTATTCTAGGTCTGAGATCAATATATTAAATAAAATTGGGCTCAAAGAACAACCTTGACTAACCCCTCTCAATAACCAATAAATATGTCCTACTTGCTCTCCTACCCTTGTTCTGCTTTCTCGCCTCTCTGAAAATTTCCGATACTCTTTTTATAAAACCCTTTCTTATTCCCTTTTCAACGTAACTATTTCTATTTAAACTCTATATTTTACATAATGTTAGAATCAGCGTCACACGCCTATAATCTGTAACATCCTTCCATTTGCCCTTCTTCATTATGGGATACACTACTCCTTCTTTTCATAACTCTGGCCATCCCTCTCCTCTCCATACCCTACTAAAAAATTATCCATGCACTTGTTATGTCCTCTTTCTCATATTATTCTTAACTATATTTTCCTCCCTTCCTAACTTTTCTCTCTACTTATCCAAGTCAATCCATCAAATCTTTTGAATCCTACCATTTCAATATCTTGGCTTACACTTTTTCTTCTTTTTCTCTCCCTATTATCTACCTTCCAGATCTTTTCATCACACAACTCAGTATACTCCTTTTTCCGCCTATTCTTCTTCACTACTTTTTGTCGTCTTAAGTAGAACATTTCCTTATATGAATCGATCTCTTCTTTGGCAGAAACTTCACAACTTAGACGAAAATTAAAATTTTTTAGTATACTAACTTACGTGATCTGGCGAACATGCGTGTTGAGGTAGATGGCGAATGCTTTGATAAAATACAAAAAACGTAGGGTGTGTTCCGAGAGAAAACCTCAAGGATGCTATCTTTTAATCTGTTTAACTTTGCCATAGATGAATTATCAGAGCGAAAGGTCTAGAAGGAAAAAAGTTATTCGTGTCTGACAATCTCATTACGATCCTGTATGCTGATGATGTACTAATTTTCGCTGACAAGGAGATTGACGCATCTAAAAAATTAGCATTCTTGAGTGAATTTTGGCTTCTTAATAAATTGACAGTATATAATATTAAAACAGAAATTGTTCTTTTGAAATGGGGAAGGTTAGATGCCACATTAATGGAGTACAGCCAACATAATTTTAACCTTGCGCCGAAGCGAATTATACATGGCTTTGCGATTTTCAGGCAGACACTGTGAAAAAGACTGTAACTTTCTCCAAAGCGCTAATTTTTGCAAAGCTAATTTACGGATTCACCAAGTATCGAACTTTCGTGCTGTCGACGCTAAATACTGCAGTGCCAGTTCAAGTCACAGGGAGCATTAATCATCAAGTGCATCTCCAAGCTGCCATCCAACTATGATATGAGCCCTTTTTATGAAATGTTTCCAGATGTAGACCATACTCTTATTACCAAACGTTTTTAAATTGGGGAACTGATGTTCAACCTTCAATTTTTTGACCGGAGGCCTGACTCCGTTGTATCCAGGAAATAATTCATCTAAAGTCCTCGGTTCTGAACTTATTAATTCTATAAGAAAAAACAGCAACAGGTGCATGTCTATGTAATAAATGTAATATCCATCAGAACGAATAATTAAGGAAGTGAAAAAAAGTGTCTCATACAACCCTACTGAAAATTCCTATATAGGTTCCTATATAGGAATCCTACATAGGATCCTATAAAGGATTCTACATAGGATGCTATATCTTTCACCTATAGGTGCTACCTATAGGAAAGGACATAGGATTCTATATAGGTGCCTGTATGGGACACTCCCTAATGGTACCTAACTAATGATACCTCATGGTACCCAATGGTACGTGTGTCTCTAAGTGCTCCTGGAGGACAAAAAACTTCTGCGCATCCGTCAGTGCTATAAAATAGTACTGCGCGTCTGGATATGGTCCCATGCAGAAACATATACAGGATCCTATATAGGATCCTTTATAGGATCCTATGTTATTTCCTATATGTGGGACCTATATGTAAACACATAGTTTTCTATGTAGGATCCTTCATAGGATCCGATGTAGGTTTCTATATAGGAACCTATATAGGAACCTCTATAGGAATTTTCAGTAGGGAATTTTTCCATTAAACTATTAAATAATTTGTAACCTCATTCTTTTTTATTTTTCAGATTTAAGCTTCTGCGTCAATTTTTCATGTAATATATTTAATCCTTCGCTTGAAGTTGTTGCGCTTAAATAAAAAATTCTATATTTTGAATTATAATTTGCAATTACCATCAAGTTAGATTAAAATAGGAATAATTTTCATCAGCATAGTAGCTTGTAAGATTTGCAGTCACTCATACAAGTAATATTCTTATTGTCCACAATTAAGGAATTTGCATTGCAACTCTATAAAATTAAATAGATTGCAATTTAATGTATTACAAATTCAACTATTTCAAACAAAATTCAAAATTAAATCCATTACCAATACAAATTTTGAAAATTGAATAATTTATAATTCTTTACTCGTAAAATTCAAGAATTTAAAAATAATAGTTTACACAGCTTCGTAAGATTTTAAAAAATATAAAAAAGACTGGAAGATTATCCCCCAATTTTTCTTAGTGTGACAGATTTTTTTACTTTAAGGAATGATTAGGGTTAGCTTGAAAGATGTTTGAAAATTCATTTGTTTCGGTAAAAATCATTTGATTGGGTAAAAATTCAACTACCATATTTTCATATTTTTTTGTCACGACTAGACGTTAAAAAAAACAACGCAACAAATAAAAAATTCATGACATAGAAAATTTTGAAATTAAATGTTGATATAACGAAGGGCCTTCTCCCAATTCTTAGGCGCAACGTATTATGTTCCATTATATTGCAACTCAGCCTTCATTTATTGTTGTGGGAGTAAAGTTCAGTTTTTAAAAGATAATTTTGCAACTGTTTCCACGAGTGATTAATGATAAAGTACAGACCTAATAAGCTGATAGGCGACAAAGCATTCGACCAGCTTGCTACTGGTGCTGCAAAATCAGTGCCAAAATTCCACTGAGTGAACCAGTCAATTATCACTGATTTTTAGTGACACAATTCTAACTATTTCTACCAGTGACATTTGACTGGAAATCAGTGAGATTTCACTGGTTCATTTTAAGAGAGTCGGCGCGGTAAGAAAAGCTATTTTTGCTTCGCTCAAGAGGCAGCAAAATTTCGAAGTAGAGTAATTTTCAACGGCTGCACAGTAACCCCAACTTTGGCAGAGAGAGGTATTGCGCTTGCGCTAGCTATGACCAAGAACAACACGGCGAGGCTTATTATTGCGATGGTAACGAGTTGTCGCCTTGTGTTCCTTCGAAACGTCCTTGCGCACGCGAAGTATGTCTATATGCCAAAGTTGAGGTCCCTGCGGCGACGCGGGTCCGTATCATGTCACATGCGGCAAGTCTCTCTGCGGCATGTGACATCTGAGACAAGTTACATCTGCGGCATGTCACATCTGCGGCATGTCACATCTGCGGCTTGTCACATCTGCATCTCTCACCAGTCAAAATTCTCCCAGTGTCATCTCTACCTTCCAAAAAATGTTTAATGTCCAATTAAAAATGGCTAAACTGAGGCAAGTCTCCCTGGACTAATTGTCTCCCCGGTGGCATCTCTACCCCGGAAAATATTTTCGAGTTCATATTAAAATATTCAAACTGCGGCAAGCCTCTCGAACTAATTGTCACATCTGCGGCATCTTCCACCAGCGAAAAGTCGCCCCAGTGGCATCTCTCACCCGTGAAGGAATGTTCAAATCCACATCAAAGTGGCAAAAGTGTGGCAAGTCTCTCAGGATTAATTGTCACACTCGCGACATCTCTCATCAGCGGCAAGTCTCCCCAGCGGCATCTCTTTTCCAATAAATATTTTTAAACACATCCAAAGATGACGTAACTGCGTCAAGCCTCCCCAGCGGCATCTCTATCCCGAAAAACTTGTTAAGTACTTCCAAAGGTAGAACAACTGCAACAAGTCTCCCCAGCGGCATCTCTCCCCCACGAAAACTTTGTAAGAACATCTAAAAATGCCAAAATGGCGGCAATACTACCCAGCGACATCTATCACCCAAGAAAACTTGTTCAGTACTTCCAAACATGGTAAAAATTTGGTAAGTCTCCCCAACGGCATCTCTCTCCCAAGAAAATTTTTTAAGGTCTTTTAAAAATGGCAAAAGTGCAGCAAGTCTTTCCAGCGGCATCTCTTCCCGAAGAGAATTTTGTAGGAACTTATAAAAATGGCAAGTGTGGCAAGTCTCTCCAGCTGCATCTCTCCCCCATTAAATTTTCTAAGCAGTTTTAAAGATGGAAAAAATGCGGAAAGTCTCTCCAGCGGCACCTCTCCCCCAACAATTTTTGTTGTAGTTTTAAAGATGGTGAAAACAAGGCAAGTCTCCTCAGCGGCATCTCCCCCCAACAAATTTTATGGTAGTTTTAAAGATGAAAAAAGCGGCAAGTCTCCCCAGCGGCTTCTCTCCACCAAGAAAATTTTTTAAGGACTTTTAAAAATGGATAAAACGCGGCAAGTCTCCCCAGCGGCATCTCTTCCCCAAGAAAATTTTGTAGGAACTTATAAAAATGGCAAAAGTGTGGCAAGTCTCTCCAGCGGCATCTCTCCCCCATTAAATTTTCCAAGCAGTTTTAAAGATGGAAAAAATGCGGCAAGTCTCTCCAGCGGCACCTCTCCCCTAATAATTTTTGTTGTCGTTTCAAAGATGGTGAAAATAAGGCAAGTCTCCTCAGCGGCATCTCCCCCCAACAAATTTTTTGGTAGTTTTAAAGATGGAAAAAAGCGAAAAGTCTCCCCAGCGGCTTCTCTCCACCAAGAAAATTTTAAGGACTTTTAAAAATGGCAAAAACGCGGCAAGTCTCCCCAGCGGCATCACTCCCCCTAGAAAATTTTTCAAGAACTTCTAAAAATGGCAAAAGTGCGGTAAGTCTCCCCAGCGGCATCTCTCGCCCATAAAATTTTCTAAGCAGTTTTAAAGACAGCAAAAATGCGGCAAGTCTCTCTAGCGGCACCTCTCCCCCAACAATTTTGTTGTAGTTTTAAAGATGGTGAAAATGCGGCAAGTCTCCTCATCGGAATCTCTCCCACAACAAACTTTTTGGTAGTTTTAAAGATAACAAAAATACGGCAAGTCTCCCCAGCGGCATCTCTCCCCAATGAATATTTTTTAAGAACTTCTAAAAATGGCAAAAGTGTGGCCAGTCTCCTTAGCGGCATCTCTCCCCCAACAAATTTTCTAAGTATTATTAAAGATGCCAAAACTGCGCACGGCTACCCAGCGGCATCTCCTAATATATAGAAATCATACAAAATATATTTTTCAATTTTCAAAAATTAAAAGAATTAAAGACAGTTACTATTATCTTAAGATATTTATTTATTTTCATACAAATTTTGTAAACAGCAGTAATGAGTGAAAAACATCAAGACTTTCAGTTTCTTTTGCTGACCGAAGTAGCAACTGAGGTTCTAGCTGGTCGTAGATTTTTCATCTGGTGTGCAGTACATCAAGAATTTTTTCAGAGAAATCCTGCAACGATAGAAAGATACGACTAGTGAAACTTTTCTCTTTAACACAAATTAAAGCAATGTAGTTTTTTTACCATTAAATTTGCATCTTCTTATTTCTGTATTTTGAATGAGTTTAATTAGTTATTTCCAAAAAATTGATTTGCATAGTTTTAAGCAAAGGTTTAATGTTTTCCAAACATTTGTTTTTTATGTACCGAAGTCTATCTTATTTATTTTTCAACAATAATAACTTACAAATAAGTTCAAATATAAAAACTGGGGAGACTTGCCTCATTTTTGACATTTTTAGAAGTTCTTAAAAAATATTCATGGGGGAGAGATGCCACTGGGGAGACTTGCCGCATTTTTCTATCTTTAAAACTACTTAGAAAATTTGATGGGGGAGAGATGTCGCTTGGGAGCCTTGTCGTAATTTTGCCATTTTTAGAAGTTCCTAAAAAATATTCATTGGGGAGAGATATGCCACTGGGGAGATTCGCCACATTTTTGCCATCCTTAAAGCTACTTAGAAAATTTATTGGGCGAGAGATTCCCCTGGAGAGACTTGCTGCATTCTTTCCATTTTTAAAAGTTCTTAAAAAATATTCCCTGGGGAGAGATGCCGCTGGGGAGACTTGCCGCACTTTTGCCATTTTTAGAAGTTTTAAAAAAATATTCATAGGGGAGAGATGCCGCTGGAGAGACTTACCGCACTTTTGCCAGTTTTAGAAGTTTTTAAAAAATATTCATAGGGGAGAGATGCCGCTGGGGAGACTTGCCGCACTTTTGCCATTTTTAGAAGTCCTTACAAAATTTTCTGTGGGGAGAGATGCCGCTGGGGAGACTTCCCGAATTTTTGCCAACTTTAAAACTACCAAAAAATTTGTTGTGGGAGAGATGCCACTGGGGAGACTTGCTGCATTCTTTCCATTTTTAAAAGTACTTAAAAAATATGCATGGGCACGAGATGCCACTGGGGAGACTTGCCGCACTTTTGCCATTTTTAGAAGTTTTAAAAAAATATTCATAGGGGAGAGATGCCGCTGGAGATACTTGCCGCACTTTTGCCAATTTTAGAAGTTTTTAAAAAATATTCATAGGGGAGGGATGCCTATAGGGAGACTTGCCACATTTTTGCCATCCTTAAAACTACTTAGAAAATTTATTGGGGAAGAAATTCCCCTGGGGAGACTTGCTGCATTCTTTCCATTTTTAAAATTCCTTACAAAATTTTCTGGGGGGAGAGATGCCGCTGGGGAGACTTGCCGCACTTTTGCCATTTTTAGAAGTTTTTAAAAAATATTCATAGGGGAGAGATGCCGCTGGAGAGACTTACCGCACTTTTGCCAATTTTAGAAGTTTTTAAAAAATATTCATTGGGTAGAGATGCCGCTGGGGAGACTTGCCGCATTTTTCTATCTTTAAAACTACATAGAAAATTTGATGGGGGAGAGATGCCGCTTGGGAGCCTTGCCGTAATTTTGCCATTTTTAGAAGTTTCTAAAAAATATTCACTGGGGAGAGATGCCGCTGGGGAGATTTGCCACATTTTTGCCATCCTTAAAACTACTTAGAAAATTTATTGTGGAAGAAGTTCCCCTGGGGAGACTTGCTGCATTCTTTCCATTTTTAGAAGTCCTTACAAAATTTTCTGTGGGGAGAGATGCCGCTGGGGAGACTTCCCGAATTTTTGCCAACTTTAAAACTACCAAAAAATTTGTTGTG
>NC_046658.1:152483138-152491636 GCF_010883055.1 Belonocnema kinseyi
CTTGCAGCATTCTTTCCATTTTTAAAAGTTCTTAAAAAATATTCATGGGCAAGAGATGCCACTGGGGAGACTTGCCGCACTTTTGCCATTTTTAGAAGTTTTTAAAAAACATTCATAGGGGAGAGATGCCGCTGGAGAGACTTGCCGCACTTTTGCCAATTTTAGAAGTTTTTAAAAAATATTCATAGGGGAGGGATGCCTATAGGGAGACTTGCCACATTTTTGACATCTTTAAAACTACTTAGAAAATTTGTTGGGGGAGAGATTCCGTTGGGGAGACTTGCCGCATTTTTGCCATGTTTGGAAGTACTGAACAAATGTTCTTGGGTGATAGAATTCGCTGGGTAGACTTGCCGCAGTTTTGCCATTTTAAAAAGTTCTTACAAAATTTTCGTGAGGAAAGATGCCGCTGGGGAGACGTGCTGCAATTGTTCCACCTTTGGAAGTACTTAACAAGTTTTTTTGGGATAGAGATGCCGCTGGGAAGGCTTGCCGCTGATGAGAGATGCCGCGAATGTGAAAATTGATCCTGGGAGGCTTGCCTCACTTTTGCCAGTTTGATGCGGATTGGAAAATTTTTCCCGAATGGGAGATGCCGCTGGGGAGTCTTGCCGCGGGCGAGAGATGTCGCAGGTGTGACAATCAGTCGTAAGAGACTTGCCACACTTGCCACTTTGATGTGGATTTGAACATTCTTCCACGGGTGAGAGATGCCACTGGGGAGACTTTGCGCTGGTGGGAGATGCCGCAGATGTGACAATTAGTTCCGGGAGGCTTGCCGCAGTTTTAATATTTTAATATGAACCCGAAAATATTTTTCAGGGTAGAAATGCCACCGGGAAGACAATTAGTCCAGGGAGACTTGCCTAAATTTAGCCATTTTTAATTGGACTTTAAACATTTTTTGGAGGGGAGAGATGCCACTGGGAGAATTTTTACTGATGAGAGATGCCGCAAAAATGTCAATTTCACAGTAAGAAATTCCGCGCGGGAGAGAAGCCGCTGGGTAGAGATGCCACAGTTGTGACATGCCGCAGTTGTGACTTACCGCAGATGAGACATTCCGCAGATATGACAAGACGCAGATGTGACATGCTGCAGATGTTACATACCGAAGAAGAGACATACCGCAGATGTGACATGCCGCAGGTGAGACTCGCCGCAGAGAGACTTGCCGCATGTGACATGATATGGACCTCGGCGACGCCACCTAAACGTATCACTACTGCGTTAAAGGCGAAATTAGTGAATGGTTTTGTTAATAATAGTTTGGTTCTTCTTTCATTCCACAGTGCGAAAACAGCGCTCCTAACAAAAGGACAGCAGATGACTCAAACAGAGGGCGTGCTGCATAATATGCGAAAAATATCTTATCCTTCAGAAATTTATATCCGTGTAGCTATGTATTATACTTGCATTAGTGATTCATCATAGAAGAAAATGGACCATACCCTGCCTTGGATATTATTTGAAAAATTGCTGGATAATGACAAATCATAATTATTACAAATCAATTAATTTATAGCATTTTTTGTTATTATTATCTTTAAAAATAATGATAAATTATCAGCAATTAATTGAGGTATGTAGAAATAGGTAGCAAAGGTGCCTTAAGGACGAGCAACATCGAAACTACTAAATGTGACCATTATTTTTATTTGTGAGTATCGTCCACATTATTTGAAGATCTGAGAAAATTAGGATTTATGTGTCTTTGGGGTATTCATTAAATTTGGCAAGCTCGACTTTTCTGACGGATTTATCGCTAAAAAAGTTTCGCACATAAATTTCTGCTAAAAAGCACTGTGAATTTTAAAAAAAATTTATCAATTCCAAAATTGGAAAATTCTGAATTAAATACATTTGTTTTAAATCAGACTTTAAACATTAAAAAATTTGCAAATACATATTTTAAAGATTTTAAAGTTTATTTAATGATTATTATTCCACTTTTCCTAAATTGTAGAAATTTGAATTCGAAATTGTTAAAATTCAAAAGCTTTTGATTAGAAAAATTTACAATAAAAAATTATTCCAGTTACAAATTTTTCAATTCTAAACTCAGAAATTTTCATGACTAAAAATTTTCATTTCATTAATGTGGAAGATTTACGATTTAAAACATTATTTGGCGTATCCTTAAAATGTATGAGCTTTCCATTTTAAAATCACAACATTTAAAATTGTGAACTTCGATAATTAAACAAATTTCAATTTTAAAATATACAATTAAAAATTGCGCTAGTTCTAGGGTTTGCATGTAAAAATTCTATAATTATAAGAGTACACATTTGAAGTTCCTTTAGCTTCAATTATTTTGACGTGAAATCTAAACTTAGGATACTTAATATTACCTAAATTTAATATTTTCCATTCATACATCTTCAGAATTTTCCTGTTTTTAATTCTGACAATTTGAAAAAAATTGCAAATTTACATTTTCCAGGCTTGATGATTCACTTTCTATGTTTTTCGAATTGGGTGATTCAAAACTTAAAAACTTGAGTTTCAATTTCTAAAATCATCAAAAGTCAGGAATTTGTATTTTGCGTTCTTCGGCTTAAAATGTTAATTTTAATTTGTTTTTTTTTAATTTTGAAAATGCCTTTTAACAGAATATTTAAGAATATTTTCAAATGTTTTCGAAGGTTTCTAACATTTTATTGATAATTTTGTATAGCCTCCAGAAAATACAACAGATTTTTCAAAATCTTATTTCAAAAAATAGTTTTTCAAACAAAGTTTTTAAAACCTTTAAATATTTTTAAAAATGTCGAAAAACTCCTGGAAGGTTTTAAGCCAGTTCTTTGTTGGTTGCTTTTAAGGTTTTTTTTATATTTCACAAATAATTCTGATTAGATTGTTTGATTATATAAAACTCATATTTTTTGCTTCAAAAATAATCTTCTTGATGGAGAAGTTTTTTATCAGTTTGAAAATTAAACTTAAAATTATAAATATGAGATTCTATGGTCTTATACTTACCAACAGAATTTAGGAGAGCGGTTGAAGTGTGCAATATATTACCAGCAGCATTCCAAATTTTTAAATACAATTAACAGTATTTATTTAACAGTCTTGACATGATTAACAGTATTAATTTAGCAGTATTTAATTTTTTTAAATTAACAATAGATGACACTTAATGATACTGATTTTGAAAGAGATGAAATTTTCCAGAAGATTTTTTAAATGTATACGAGTGTGCTTTCCATATTTCACGCAGATCATTTTCATTTGGTGATTCGCCCCTTTCCACCTTCTGCCTTCCAGAAAAAAGGTTGTACACGTGGTGTATATATGGTAACTGTTCACTATCTTACTTGAACTTCTAAATTTTAATCTCGAAAACAATATATTTTTATTTAAGAATAAAGTGTTGTGAGTACATATTACAGACAAATTACGTTCCACATATTACAGACACAGCACTTTGGCGTCCATGTTTTATATTATTAAAACTACTCGTTGTATTTTTGTAAAACTTGGTAAATATCCTTATTTCAGTACCTCATAAGAACTTCTTTGATAAAAATTAGTTTATATTATTTGAAGCCAGAGTAAAAAAATATTATGTACCCGAAAAATCGCTTCAACAGATGTCTGCACATGTTTGGTAAATTTTCGAGTCACGTAGGAAACAAATAATGAACTACTTAAAAATGTATGTTAAATAATCTTAAAATATTTTTACACTATATATGCACGCAAATATAAGCGTCTTCCAAAATAAATAATATAAATAAATAATTGCACATCTCTCCATAACAACAAACATATTACTCAGGATTTAATTGCGAATACTGTTCGCTATACTTATACTTTTATTATTCCTAAAATATAATTTTTTAGTGAGAGATGAAAAAATATTGTGAACTTATTACAGAAAACGTTTTTTATTTTGACTTAAAAAAGAAAATTTATTTTTAGTAACTTTATTGACTTTATTTTAGGTCAAAGTGTTGTAAATGAAAGCAATAAAAATTAGAAACTCGACAGAGACAAGATTAATCATTGTGAAAAAAAAAAAATATTTCTTTCTCTGAACTCGGAATTCATAACGTCTTTTTAATTAAAACCGAATTACATTTTTATCTATTATAAATATCAAATTTGAATATCGACACTATTTAAAATCAGCGCGCCAGCAGTAACCAATTGTTTTTCCGGCGCAACGCAAGCGCAGTTCCAAAAGTTGCCAAGATTGTGAGCACTGACATGAATAAGCCTTTATATTTATAAGTTTGCTACATAACCTGCAAATGATATTTACCAAGTCATTATATCTATTTTAATTACGTTATTATTTTATAATTTAATCATCTCCATTAATTTATGTCCACCAGAGTTCGATTACATGTGTGATTTAAGGTAAAAATTGTGTTATTAATTAATCGTCATACCGAAGCGGGTAAAGCGAAAAATAGGTTCTTTAGGAATAGGCTCAATTACATTTGAGTTCTTTTCGAACCCCAAGTTTGGTATTATTTAGAACTCATTCATCGTTTTGGGTTCCTTTTCAACAAGTAGGGTTCATTTTCGTGGCGTCTCCTTTGGAACCAGAAATTTGTTCCAATGGAAACTTCAGTTTTTTTTTGTGATTCGATAATTTCGATCAGAAAATGAATCTTCTGTCATTTTCCGATCAAAGGAAATTCCGGAGCTCATAAATATCTTTCTAGTAAATAGAATCATAAGCAATAGATTTGGGTAAAGAATGCAGGTGCAAAATTATTTCCAAGTCCCTGAGCGAGTTGAACTTATCACATTCGGAACACTTTTCAGCAAATTTCGTTGAATCATATGATTGCCCGAATAACGTACTCCGCGGATCTGCTACTCTGCTAATATATATTCATGGGACGGCGCCCTCAAAATGATGAATGTTCCCTAGATTCTCAAAATGAAACTATGTGACTTATTTTGGTTGCAACTTACAAGAACATTAATTTTGGTGTGCTTTTGAGGATCGGCGTTTTTCTGTGTGGCGTCGTCCATAAAATCATTTAGGGATTCATGTTTTTACAAGCCCGGCTTCTTCTATACCCATTTATATGATATTCTCCGTGCTGGACTAAATAAAGCGCAAATGCACGAGCGTATTCTTGACTGTATTCTTCCTTGATTGCTCTAATGCTGTTATCAATGACTGTGCTGGGCCCGTACATCAGAATATCTATTTGCGCTCCTTCTACGATGTCTACTCGATCGTTTGCCTTTCGGCATGCTCTAATGTGTGCTTCTTTGTATACTGGATTTCTCGATGTTGATACGTGTGTAGCAGCAACTTCATCACGCGCAATAACAAAGGACAAAAGACGGCCTACACCCAGTTTCCGAGTTAAATTTCCGGACAGAGTCAACCACTGGTTTATTCTGGTGTCAAATACGATAAATACATCTTGGCAGTCAAACAGATAGCATGGATCTTTGATTACATTTCCCAGATGCAATCCAAATATGATATGAGCCCTTTTTAACAAATTTACCCAATTATGCACCATAGGTTTACCGTCAAACGCTTCGAAGTTAGGGAACTGATGTTCAAACGTCAATTTTTCGACAGGAGGTATGATCCCGTTGTATGCAGGAAACAAATCCTCTAAAGTCCTCTGTTCTAAACTTATTAATTCTGTAAAAAGAAACAGCAATAGATGTTTTAGGATATACATTGAGAAATTCTGTAATTGTGATGATTTTAGTTTGAAATTCTTCAGAAAGTCTTCAGAATTTTGGTGTTTTGAAATTGAACATTTTTGAATTATAAATGTAAATATTTCGTTGAAACCTTCATTCTTTGTGGTTGGAAATGATCTTTTAGAAATCTAAGTAGTTGAATTTTTAACCAATACGTGAATTTTCAGCCAAATTGTTAGATCTTGAGCCTAAACTGATTTTTTAATTAAAAAGTGACAAGTCTTTAGCTTTCAAACAAAAAAAACAAAAACAAATTTCTGCTAAAAAGTTTTGATTTTCAACCAGAAAATACACATTTTTCGCAGATAATTTGATTTTCAATCACATAGCTAAAGGACAGAACTACTTCTTGTTTTTAAAATCTTTTTATTTTAAATAATAAAATATAAATGTACAACAAATTTAGTTCCTTTGGTTAGTGCGATGCTGGTGTTAAATTATTCTAAATACTAATCTATATACACAGGATCCATCAATCGATCAGAATCTATATATTTCAGATTTTTCTAATGACTACACTGTTAAAAATTTATGTTAGAAACTTCCACTACATGTATTGGAAGTTTATTCTCGAAACGCAAGTTAACTCTAGAATTCCATAAAATCCGTGAATTCCCGGAATTCCTTTAATTTTGTATATTCCTTAGATTCTGTGAATTCCTTGACTTCAGTAAATTTCTTAAATTCTTTGAATACCTTGAATTCTGTAGTTCCCTTGAATTCTGTGAATTCCTCTAATTCCATGAATCCAATCAATTTCGCAAACTTCGCGAATTCCGAATATTCCATTACTTTTTTGAATTTCATTAGTTCCTTGAATTCCATTAATTCTGTGAATTTCCTTAATGCCATCGCAAATTCTTTTAATTCCTTGAATTCTGTGAATTCCTCGAATTCCTTGAATTCTGTGAATTCCTTTAATTCCCTTAATTCATTGAATTATGTGAATTTCTTGAATTCCTTCAATTTCCTGAATTTCTTGAATTCCTTCAATTTCCTGAATTTCTTGAATTCTGTGAATTTCTTGCATTCAGTGAATACTTTGAAATCAGTGAATTTCTTGAATTCTCTGAATTCCTGGAATTCTGTGAATTTCTTGAATTCTCTTAATTCCTGGAATTCTGTGAATTTCTTTTATTCGGCGAATTTCTTGCACTCATTGAATTCTTTGAAATCAATGAATTCCTTGAACTCTGTGGATCCCTTGAATTCTGTGAATTCCTCTAATTCCATGAATCCAATCAATTTGGCGAATTCCGAATATTCCCTTAATTTTTTGAATTCCATTCTATGAATTTCCTTAATGCCATAGCAAATTCTTTGAATTCCGTGAATTCCTCGAATTTCTTGAATTCTGTGAATTCCTTTAATCCACTTCATTCATTGAATTATGTGAATTTCTTGAATTCTGTGAATTCCTTTAATCCACTTCATTCATTGAATTATGTGAATTTCTTGAATTTCCTGAATTCCTTGAATTCTGTGAATTTCTTTCATTCAGCGAATTTCTTGCATTCAGTGAATACTTTGAAATCAGTGAATTTCTTGAATTCTCTGAATTCCTTGAATTCTGCAAATTTCTTTCATTCAGCAAATTTCTTGCATTCAGTGAATTCTTTGAAATCATTGAATTCCTTGAATTCTGTGAATGCCTTGAATTCCATTAATTCTTTGAATTCCATTAATTCGGTCGATTTCCTGAATTCCATCGCAAATTCCTTTAACTCCATGGATTCCGTGATTTTAATTAATTCCGTGAATTTCTTGAAGTCTGTAAATTCCTTGAATTCTCTGAATTCCTTGGATTCCACGAATTATGTGAATTCCATACATTTCGTAGGTTCCTTGAAATCTTTGAATTCCGCGAGTTCTATATATTCCATGAATTTCATAAAATTCAGGAATTTTGAATTCCATGAATTCTGAGAATTCCGTGACTTCTATGAATGTTATAAATTCTATAAACGTCGTGTATTCCAGAAATTACTGGAATGCCGTCAATCCTGTGATTTTATTTTGCAGAATTGAGGATCCGGATGTGAAAAGGAGATGCAGAATTATTTGGCTAGAGTGGGGAGCCCCCTGAACACTTGAAAATAATGTCTCGAATTTTAATTTTTAAGATATATATCCACAATGAAAATTTATTGCCCCATCTTTTTCTACACATAAAAAATGTAGTTTTTTATTTTTCGAATTATTTACGAAAAACTGCTTTTTCTCCGATTAAATTTTCTGAATTTGTTCATTTCAGCTCGAAACGAAATGTAAAGTTTTTAATATTTCGTGATAAAACTCATGACAAATATGCATTATCATGTTCTGCGACTTTTGACGTTAGGAAAAATTTAAAATGTTTATTAAAAAAATTGCTAATAATTTTATTCCGAGACGTTGCACAATTCGTGCACAAACTACGGCCCGGCCTGTAATCCGCTAATCAAGCTTTAAGTACAAGTGTGTCTGACAGCCAGCCGAGTTTTTGTAATTAAACACACAGTGAATATAAAAATCATTGTTTCATAAGTATAAAAATCCCCTCTCTTCGCGACTTACATCTGCGCTCCGTGATCGATTTTTGTATTACCCTCCACATTTGTGCACAGACTAAAATGCGAAATTTTCTACACTTTATGTTAAAAACTATTATATCAAATGTCTATTAAAATTTATTTGTGTACCTTGGTCTGGTACTGCTTATTCAGATATTGCAAAATAATGTTCACATTTTATTTTCCTGATCTTAATAGGACCCTGCTGTGGTTGTTTAATTCTTTTCCCTTTTTTTAAGTATATAAATA
>NC_046658.1:152491736-152503814 GCF_010883055.1 Belonocnema kinseyi
AAAGATTCTGAACGCGTTTATAGAAGCGCTATACGACACCTTTGCGCTGGAGAGACTTATACATACCTGAACGTTCCACAGAGCCGCATTCAGGATGTGACATCTATAAAGGATACTCTCCGAATCAGATACAAATGTCTCATCCGACAGATATGGTCTTCCGAACTGTCGGCGAGGAACAAAATATCTGCAACGAACATGTTTGCTCTCCCGGTCGTACTCTATTCATTTTGAGTATTTCCATGGACGAAGAACCAACTCAGATCCCTTGATATCGGGACAAGAAAGGTTATGCACATGAAAAAAGCATGCATCTTAAGTCTTTCGTTCCGCGAATGTACATCTCACGCCGTCATGGTGGTCGCGGAATATTGAGTCTTGAATGTCTTCACAACAGGATTATTCCAGGTACAGCACATAGAGTTGCAAATGGAAGAGACCCTCTTCTTAAAATGGTCAGGAATCACGAAGAAGTGGGCAAAGGAGCGTTTCTCGACAAAGCAGCGGAGGAGGCTGCTGACACACTCGGACTTGACTTCAGTATTAGGGGAGAGCAAAGTGCATCAAATCTTATCTATCTCGAGTACTCACTCCTGAAAGCGCGGATTAAGAAAGCACAAGAGAAAAACTTTCGTGAATAGCTCCTCGACAAGAGGATGCACGGTATCTTCCACAGAAATGTGAAGGATCAGTCAATGTCTTGTGAGCTGACGTTTGCTTTCCTTAAATCGCCCGGATTGAAGTCTGGTACAGAGGGTTTCATTTTTGCATGCCAACACGGTGTCATTTCCACCTTAAAATACAGTCGCTACATTTTGAGCCAAGACATTCCTGCTCATAGCTGCAGGGCGTGCCATGCGCACCCCGAGCATTTAGCTCACGTACTTTCTAGTTGTCCAACTCACGCGGGAATTACCTACATTAAAAGGCACAATGCGGCACTAAAAGTGCTTTATTACGATCTCTGTCACTCTTACGGCATTAACCTTAATATCGCTTCTCCAAATGCTCCTAGGGAAATCGAGTAAATTGTCGAGAATGGGAAGTGCCGCATATATTGGACCTTTATATTCTCGACAGTTGTTTCTGTTGCTCACTCGAGGCCTGACATGGTTCTTCTTGACTTCGAGAAGCGAACAATGTTCGTTTTCGAATTTTCCGTACCAGCTGACAAAAACATCATAACCAAAGAGAATGAAAAGAAAGAGACGTATCGAGACCTTATAAGGGAGTTGCAACGATTGTGCCCGGAATATTCTGTTAAACAAATCGTCCTTATCATCGGCGCTCTTGGAGGTGCCAAGCTTTCACTTGCTAATGGCCTAAAAAGCATCCCTGCGTGTCAACAATATGCTCAAATATTGCGGGAAAAATGCAGAAGGCGGTAGTACTTGGGTCGCTCCGTGTTCTTAGGGTGCACGAGGCTTTTGGTGGACCGTCGTATTAATTCCTCTACAGACTGTAAACACCTACCTCACGGTCGTGAGACTTAGCTGTGGCTGAAATTTTACCACGATTTCGCTAGGAGCGGGTGCAATTTTCCAGATTATCATCCGCTAAATATTTTTTTTTTTAAATTTGACATTAAAGCAGGTTCTCCAAGCACCCACGGACTTAACTATTACATTCTCATTGTGATAATTGCGCTTTGCGCTCAACAGTTCGGGTATACAGGCTCGATTTTTTTTTAATTCTGGGATAATCGAAAAATTTTGCTAGAATAGTTTTTAAATATATTTGGTATCTAGTGAAAATTTTGAATGAAATTTTTGGATCTATGAAAAAAGTAATTTTTTCTATTTTTTTGAAAATTTTCAAATTTTTGAAAATTATATAACTTTTCTAATTTTTGTCAAAATTAAAAATCTTGGTTGGAGAACTTGCAATTCTTTCACCCATATAATATATAAGAAACTTGGACAAAAAATTCTATAATTTGATTTAAAAAATTTGAAAATTTTGAAAAAGCTCTCAATTTGAAAATTTTGGTTGGGAGTGTCTGATTAACGAACTTAACTTTCATTTTGGGGACCTTCAGTAGTGTATGAAATGCGGACTAGATTGGACAAATCCTTCCAAAGTTAGCGTGGCTAAAACATTCAGTTAACCATACATACAGACGTGCAAACATACAGACAGATTCACAGACAGACACCGACAAAGTTTTATGATTTTCGGATTCTGTACGTGCCGAGACGTAAAGATCCGTTAAAAACCAGAGATAAAAAATTTGGACGATTACATTACATTCTCATGAATGAGAATGTAAAAAGTGGTTTTCAATGTATAAATTGATGTATAAATTTGTCAAAGAATTATTTTCCTCTATGATTCATAATTTTCCATACACAATAATAATGTATCTATTTAATAACATCATCATTATTATTACTGCAATACTCAGAAATGTATTTTCCTTTTTTTCAAAAAAAAAGAAATATTCAGAAATTCCAGAAAAATAATTCCTTACCTCCTTTTTTCATCCGAAGCCTCGATTTTCGTCTTACAAGTGCTCTAATACATGTATTGGAATGGTGGACGGTAACTTTACGATGTACAATACTTACAATACATGTATTGTAATCTCGTCATTCCAATACGATGTTTGCAATTTTACCTAACGCTTGTATCTTAGAAGTCTTGTAGAAGTGTTGTAGATTTCCAAACCTTTTTTAACAGTGTAGTTTATCTAATAATTGACGGCCGGGATGGAAGAACCAGGCGAACACTCAAATCAGGTAAAACGATTGTCCCAGTCACACGGAGAGAGAAATTGGCCTCCTAACCTCCCGAGGCTAGTGGCGCTAGTTGAATATGGCGCTTGACTTGCTAACTTACCAAAAATTGGCCAATGGCGCTCTAGGCGAGTCAGCGGTCTACGCTCTTGTGTGTCTGGTAGTGTGGTTTGCCCGCTACTTTGGGCGCTGAGAGTCCAACTCGTCAGATTGAAAGATTTATGCGGTGCGGTCATGATGCGGGCATAAGTAATATAAGTATAGGTGCCAACGCCGGTCGGAATTGAGAGTTACTCCGAGTTGGAAGCCTGGAATCCAACATTCGTTGTTTCTCCAAGTTCCAACACTGGTGTCCACACGCTTTCAGTGAGAGACAGTGGGACCACTAGTCCGATAGTGCTGCCATGACGCATGAGGCTGGTAAGCTAGGAGGCCAATTTCTCTCTCCATGCAGGAGAGTGGGGATGGAACACTTTATTTCGCAAATCTTTCTTTAAAAAATGGACAATATAGCGAATTGAAAACTACATCTTTTTTTCAGAAGATTTTTTTGGTTTACGTTGTTTGTTTCGTTTTTAAAAATTTTTTACTTTTTTTCCAATTTTTTTTTCAATGCGTAGTAGAATGTTTGCCGCTTCCGTTTATGTACTAAGAACCTGAGACTTTTGACTTTAAATCGCCGTATTTATTAAATTTTTTGATCAGAAAAAATATTGCTTGACGAAAAACTACTCCCAGCACTGTTTCACGTATCTTTCTTTAGGATTTTTTCGTAAACTAATTTTAAAAAAAAATTTTGATAGCAGAAGTTCGAAAAGCACGGTATTTTTCGGATTAAATTATTATCAGCAATTACAATCTTTATGAAATGTTCACCTACATCAACGGAAGCCAAAAACACTCCCCTACACTTTAAAAAAATGGCCAATTTTATGGAGATTTGGCGACATTATCTTCATTAGGAAAAATGAAATTTGCATAAATACTTTATTTCATTTTAATTTGAAAATCGTGCAAATGTTTTTGAAAATTTAAGGTCTAGTATTGTATCTTTCCACCATTCTAGAAATATCAATTTTAAATCCTTAAAATTTGTGAGTTTTTGATTTGGTAAATTTACAGCGTAATATTATTATTATGTAAAATAATTCAAATTTTAACATTTGTTACGTATTATAAAAATTGAAGATTTGTTTATTCACAGATTATAATATTTAAAAATGTATAACCTAGAATATTGAAAAAAATTTAATATACAATTAAAAGTTATGTATGATCTAGGATTTACATGTCAAAGTTTAGTAATTTTGAAGAAACACATTTAAAGTTTAAAATTCAGGAAGTTTAGTAGTTGAAAAGTCTATTGATTGATAATTTGTCTCATACATTTTTTAATTCATTTTTTGTAAATTTGAAATCTTTAAAATTGTAGAACTGTAAAATGCAAATATGTAAATTTAAAGATTTTAAATTAAAACAATTTGCAATTAAAATTATTGCAAGTTTTTAGTTTCACATTCGAAATTTCTTTAAGTTGCAAGATTTTAAATTAAGAAAATTATCTTTTCATCTTTAAACTCATCAAAGTTTTAAAATTAAAATATAACATAAATACTATTACTGTATTGAATGACAAACATATTTCACATTATAGCATGTATAAGAAGAATTTTGGGATAGAAAATATTTCTTTAATTTTCACGTAAGAGAAAGAAAAATGATTTTAATAAGGGAAAACCTTTATATAAAATATTTGAACACCTTAGATTATTAAATAAATATTTATAAAAATTATAATTGATAAAAATGAATATTTTATGACAATTTTTTCTTTTATATTCACACGGATTGACTTTTATTACGTATCAATTTATTATGTTTCTGACAAATATGATTGACACATTCGGCCATGTAGCCATATGGCTTATCACATTTTTAAAATCATTAAAAATATTTTGAATATATTTCAATTTACATTTTGTTTCAAAATTTTCTTAACATTAGCCAGTTTTTTGTTATTTCCAGAAATAAAAATTCTGAACAGTTTTTATGATTCTCTAAAATTCAGCTGTTTTTGCCAAAGCCAATCTTTTTGTTACAAAAATTTGTAATCTGTTTAAAAATTCTACTTAAAATTATAAATAAGATATCTTATATTTACCAATAGAATTAAGGAAAACGGCGAAAGCGAACAATAGAGTACCAGAAGTGATCCGCATCTTTTAATATAGTTGATAAAAGTAAATGATACTGATTTAAATACATGGGATTATTTAGAACATTTTTTATACTTATGTATATTAGTCGGCTCTCCATATTCCACGTAGATAATTTTGATTCGCTGATTCCCCGTTTTTTATCTGCTGCCTCCCAGAAAAAAATGTACACGTGCCGCATACATGGAGTCTTGTCAGTGTCTCACTCGACCTTTTAAATTTATTGTTTACTTTATCTTTATTATTTATTCAATTAATTGATTTTAATTGTATATTCACTGATTATAAATCACAATTATCGAGAATTTAGTGTTCTGTCGTGCCCAGGAGCCATACCAGAACGATAACAAAATGTTAAAAATAATTGTTAAATCAAAAGTTATTGAAAAATAAAAATAAAATAATAAAAGAACTTCAGCTAAATTTGGTGTACTAATTAGTTCTGAAGAATAGATTGTAGCGGTAGCTTCTTATTAAGAAATCGTATATTTTGCACACAATGTAGAACCTATCGAAAAATAATTGATTGATGAAATGTTATAAAAAATATATCGAGAATTTTATCCAACATACTTGTTATATAATTTTGGTACAAATCAGTTAAATAGCGTAAGCTATAGATTTAATTGCTGCTTAAGATACTTGAAATTTTAATTATAAGCAAAAAATTAATAAGAAAATTTAATTATGCATGTTACATAGAGTAGAAAAGTTAATGCAAAAAAATTAGATTATAACTGTAGAATATAACAAGGTTTCTATATTTATTTATAGTGCAAAAGGTTATTGAAAAATAACATTATTGATTTTAAGTATAAAATTTTAAAAATATTGATTGCTACTATAACGTAATCTAACATTACATAGTAAAATAGATGACTAATAATTACATAAACGAGTATATAAATTTTCAAGAACGAACGATTGATTTTTTTCTATGTGCCTGGCCGAGATAACGAGCTTGCCGATGCTCTCTCTTCATTTCCGGATCTCAACGAGGCCTTTCCAGGAGAACCGGATATTCAGAGGCTATTGCCTCCTACAAGTAACAGGGTTCATTCAGCCCCGTCGATGCCTACACTCAGTGCCATCGGTCCGGTAGAACCTGATCCCCTCTACAATTCGGTCCTCGAGGCGCAGCAAGAGGACCTGGAGATCAGCCGAGACATCCGTCGTTGGTAGCAGATACAGGAGGCCCATCATCGAACCCTCAAGGAAGAGACATTCTTCCAACAGCACAAATTCACCACAAATGTTTTCTGGCAACGAGATCGAGAGGATGTACAATGCAGGTTGATGGTGCCGACTCTCCTACGACCACGCATTTTGCGGCATTACCACCTGGGATGAGTGAGAGACCCGCAGATACGTAGAAGGGAGCCACCTGTGTATCTGCTGCAAACAGATATGAGGAAGGCAGCCGGACCACCAACGACCACGTGCCGCTAGTAGGCTAGCCACGCCTACATCCTGGTGGTAACGGATTTGTTTTCGCTTTGGGTGGAGGCCTTCCCAATGCGAAACTCACATTCCCCACGCATTTTTGAGCTCCTGGAGAACGAGGTGTTTAGTCGATACGAATATCCACGGCAGCTCCTTAGCGACAATGGTCCGCAATTCACGGGACACATATGGGCGCATGCCAGCAGACGATGGGGGTGCCGCTTATGGACCACGCCCACTTAGCATCCCTGAGCCAACCCGATGGAGAGGCGGAATCAGGAAGTGAAGAAGGGCCTCCGACTACCCCTACATCAAGGGAACCAACGGGCATGGGATGAGCACTTGCCGAATCTACTTTTCGGCCTCCGACGTCGAACAAATGCCGACACCGGTGTGACTCCCAGCTACCTGCTCTTCGGTCAAACTATTCTTGGACCTGCAGAATGGGACCCAGCCGAAGTACCCGAGGCAATTCCATGAGCCAAGGAATTGCAACAGCGCGAGGCAGAAGCCCGCGACAACCAGGAACAGTACCAAGCCCGGTACCCAGCAGCCCCAGTGCAGTCCCGATTCGCCCCAGGAGATTGGGTCTATCTGCCAAATAACCAACTATCAAACAAGGCTGCCGGTTTCAAACGCCAAGCTAGCACTAGAACGTTTGGGACCCTATCAAGTACTGGACCACATCTCCGGAGAAGTTTACTGGGTAATGAAGATCGACGGTGTCCATAAGGTCCACGGGAATGTGCTCTTCCCTTCCTTCAGGCTGCCTGCGCAAGCAGCAGCTACCGAGATGGAAGACGAAGAACCCATCATCCATCTGCCAGGTCAGGCGACCGGGCCCATCATTGCCGAAAGCGTCGGCGGAGAAGGACTTGTTGAAAGCATCGGCGGAGAAATTGCTGAAAGCGTCGGCGGAGGCAGCCTTGTCACAGCCGTTGACGAGACATCAGAGGCTGGTGAGAAACCACGTTTAGCAGCACACAGGGTTGCCGTTCGAAACCTATTTGCGGGAAGTGGAGACGCGGAGACGCAGGAACCCACCGAGAACCAGCCACAGACAATGTAGTGCCTAGGAAAGGGATATTAGCAGAGCCAGCAGAAGAAGAATCGGATGAATTCTTCTACGCGGAGGAGCCAGAGTAGCGCCTTGGTAACGCCAGGGGGCGTTACAACCTTCGACGAATGGACGCCGGAACGCGACTCACTTTAATTTCCTTTGCTCCCCCCTCACCCCCGGCAATTCTCAGAACATTTTTTTTACCCACGTAGGTTAGGCGAGACCTTGATATAGTCCACTTCGGTCCTATAGAGTTGTGAGCCATCAGCAAGCAATTTTCTGGAATAAATCCCCGCTCGTGTTTACTCACGTAAATCCGAGCTAGGTTGGCCAGCATGGCCGTGACTCATAAACTCAAGTGCTCTCTCTCTCTCTTCCACTCCTCTACCCTCTCAAGGAAAGCCGGCAAGGGACGGGTAAAGGAAATTATTCCTAGTTAAGAATCGCGCGAATTATAGTTTTATCCAGATTAGGTATATTTTATTGTAATAAGTGTATCGTTGTTACCTGTCATTTTAAATGTAACTTTGCGTCTTTTTCCTTTTATTTTAAATTTATATTCTTTTAACCTTGCTGCGTTTTCTTTTATTCCAAGTTTAACTCGAGTTTCTTTTATTTTAAATTAAAATTTTTCTTTCGATTTTAATCTATGTTTAATTTATGTTTCATTTTCCTTTTATTTTTAAATTTACATTCCTTTAACTCAATTTTTAATCTATGTTGAACTCATGCTTCGTTTTCATTTATCTATGTATTCTTTTAGCTTCGACTTTGCGTCGCTTTCCTTTATTTTTAATCTATGTGTCATTTTTCTCTTACTTTTGATTGTCTTCCGACATTCATAATTTTGCCTAAAAATCCAACTCATTGCTTAGTTACAATTTTTACCAGGACTTACGAAACGGCGGCAACCTTGGAACGCTACCGTGCGCTTCAAAAGTTGCCGCCTGCGCGCTAACAGACCGAAGAGAAGGGGATGCCGAGGCCTCCAAAACGCCCCTCTACCTCTCTTGCGATTCACCGAGAGCTCCGCCCCAACCGGCGGCCGGCAGCCTCTCGGACCTGCTGTTTAAAGGACGGGTGCACCGACCCGAACGATGCACTCTCGCTCCGACGATCCTTCCGGACTAACCAGCCCTAGAGAAAGTCTCGATACGCTGTATCATTTTTTTGAGCTTTGAGTAAACAATTTAAATCAATTCACAGTTTTTTTACAACTTCCTCTCCTCTATCCTCCTTAGTGGCGGTCTGCTCTAGTAGCCCCGTCGAGCTATTGCTCTCTCTCTCTCTCTCTCTCGCATCGATTCAGTATCCTACCATCCTTCCTACCATGGAGTCTCTCTCTCTCTCTCTCTTCCAAAACCCCAAAATTCTACCTAGGCTTGGTCCTAACCAAAAACTCCGCTCTCGTCCCTGCAAACAGGCGCGCATTCACCGTCGCCTTGCAGCCCTCCGCGATTCCTTCGACGCGAACTGTCGCACAGAAGATCGCTGTCCTTCCTACTCCTCCTCCCAATCTTCCAAGGCCTTCGTTCGCTCGGCGAACCCATTGACGCGACCGACCCTAAAGAAACCACGTCTGCGCCAGGGCGGCGCCTCGATCGCCGAGTAACATCCAGCAGCCTTCGCAGTATCACGCCGACGGGCCTCGGTTTCCACCGGCCCCTCGCCAGTCCAGCATCCCGGCGCCAGGATGGGCCCCGATCATCGTGCAGCATCCAGCAGCTGCCGCAACACTGCACAATTGGGCCTCGGTTTCCACCTGCTTGAACTAGTCTGCCTCGCCAGCACCTAGTCAGCGCCCCGTCAGCTTTCCTTGGCAAACATCAACTACCGCCTGCACTTTAGATCAAGTTTGGGCCTAACAACACCCAGGACCCACCTTGTATCAAGACGAATCAAAATACATAGGAAATTTCATGTCGCATCACCAGATCACAATACTTGTTTTGTGTGGCTGTGTATCGTCCTTCTTTGATTAAAAATCGAAGTTTCGTTGAAGTGTAATACGAGTACCTTGAAGCTTTAATGCGTTAGGCTCGGTTGATCGACACTTCATGCGTGTGGCTGGCCTTTTTAAATTTTGGTTTATAAATTCTAATAAAACAAGCTGACGTGAAATAATAAACTGTCAAACTGCGTGTTAAAGGAAATCAAGAGTTTTATTATTCGAGGTACATGAAGTGAATGAATAAATTAAAAAGTTGTTTCATATTTTGAACTAAAAATCTCAAGAGACTAAAAAAATGGTTTTTCTTATCCTTTTTAATTTTTTTGTCGTTTTGTTTTGTTCCTAATCAATCGTTACATTAGACATTTTATCTATTATATAAACATTCACATATTGTTGTTTTTTCTCAGAGAATTAATAAGTTCCCAATCAAGGACTTTGGATGATTTATTTGCTAAATACAACTGTGTTATGCCTTCGATCAAAATATTTAGGTTTGAACGTCAGTTCCACAATTTCGAAACGTTTTGTAATAAACATATGAAGAACAGTTTGGTAAGTCTCGTTAAAAGAGGAAATAAAACAGAATAACAAAATCACATATAACAATCTGCCTTCCAGTATCGTAAATGTGTACGCAGAAGAAAATCGCCAATTAAAAGAAACAAAAGAACAGCCAAAACAAGTGTATCACTCTGGCCCGCTGTAACGGGAATATGTACTCAGAAACAAATCACCCGTCCTTTGTGAACACAAAATGACTCGCACAAAAATGATAGCAGATCTCTCAAGTTATTGTTTCTTTTCGAGGGGGCAGGGGGATCAAGAAGGGGATAAGTTACGTGAGAATAAAGAAGGACGTGTCTTAAAAACATCCTTATGATTTTCCTTCATTGGCTGGCTATTGACTAAGTCATTCTCATTTCTTGCGTTTATGGGTTCTATATTGATTTCCTCTTTATATCTTGTCTTTATTGACTCAATATTAGCAATAAATGACAGGTTCACATTGAATGACCCTGAAAAATGACCTGTGTGTTAAGGTAATGACTTTCTTTGCATTTTCCCGTTAAAGCCCAATAGGTTTCACAGGAAACATTTTTTTCGTAGAGCTGCAGCTTTCGAGATATTTGGTAATGTTTCTTAAAAGGGTTTGTATGTTTAATCCTCTATAAGTCGAAAACTGTCCATTTTCGGACTTTGCGCCCCATAACACTTCTGACTGAAATATTGAGAACTACAATTTTACAAAGTTTAATCAAAATAAACCGAAAGACAATTCATGTACATCTTCTGCGGGGTCCTTTGTTTATGAGAATCATTTGGAACTAAACAAGTACAAGCTATAACTTCCTAGAATTTGGTTATGTTATACTTTTTTCAGGACTACGTCGGACTTCGATTTTTAAGATTCAAAATGTCTAGCAGTTTTAAAATGTTTTAATGCAACATTTTGTACTTCTTAGTACTTATAATTTGTAATAAATTTATTTTAAATGATTCTCATAAATAAATGTTCTAATTTTGAAAGGCTATTTAAGAGAGATGTCCACTTTTTTTCTCAAACTGGTGTTCCATGCAACTTTCTGTTAAATAATTACAAAATTCTCATTCATTTCTTCTAATGAATTACACATTTCTATTTATTTAAAAAATGTTTGCTTACTCCAGAAGCTTTCGTTCGAAAACTTCTGAAAAATGATATACAGTGAAATAAAAAAATTAATTTTTCTGATTGTATAGTGTATTGTAATATTATTCTTATTATATTTAATATCTGTTGAGATAATATTATTATAATTATAATATCATATATAGTTAATTATATATTATATTAATTCTCTTATAATGTACCCTGATTATACTTCTTTTTTCAAATTTTCATGTCTTAACTCAAAATTTTAATTATTTTGTAGAATTCCTTGTCCCAGATCTAAATTCTAATTTTTTCAAAGTATCTCTGACCCAATTCAGAAATACATACAACAGCTTTGAAAAATTTCCTGTTCCGATTCAAAATTCAGGGTGAAATTGGAAAATTCAAACTTTTAAATCTGAAAATAATTTATTTAAGGTGGAAATCTTTTGAATTTAAAACTTTTAAAACAAATTTCCAACAAAATAGTAACATTTTCTACCAGAAAGATGAATTTTTTAACTGACATTAATAATCTTCAACCAAAGACTGAAATTTTTAAAAAATTTTCGTTAGAAAATTGGTTTATTCGTTCCATTTTTAATGTTAACAACTGTAATTTTTTTTTAGTATTATCACTTCAAACCTTAGAAATAATAGCATTATTTATATTTTTTAACTATAAACCTCTGAAATGTTAAAGTCATAGAAATTTAAAATTGGTTATTTCGTATTTTAACATAATTTGATAAAAAAATTGTAAAATTAAAAGGTGTGAAAAGTTTGTATTTTATACGTATGAATTATTGAGCATTAAACTGAAATATTTGTGAATTAAAAATTGGTCATGCTTCAGTGTAAAAAGTTAAAAATTTAAAAGCACAACAATTTTGTAAAAAATCGTAAAAGTATGCAATGTAGACAATAAATTCTATTCTATTCTATGTATAATTACCATATCACATTCTTATTTATATAATTTATTTTCATCATGTACAATAAAATACACAAAATATAAAGTATACAATACAATGAAC
>NC_046658.1:152503914-152507099 GCF_010883055.1 Belonocnema kinseyi
CGCCAGCAATTCAGTAGAGGAGAAATGGGTTGCGCGCGCAACGCAGTCATCGTCTCCCACTATATTCGCACGGACATAGCCTTGTCATAGGATTGGACCACATCTCCTTTCAGATCTCGGATCACTGGCCAGAGTGTGTTTGCTCATTCACGTAGTGTTGCAGGGTTGGTTGCCTGCTACGGTGGTCCTTCCAATGCTGTCACTCGCCGGTGGTTGCCGAACTGACGCCTCGTGCTCCCCGTACCTGGAGGAGCGACGCGAATTTGGTGCGCAGTCCCCTTGTATTCAACCCTTTCAACTATGGATACGGGTAAAAGGCTATGGTAATAAATGGATTTATATTACTTATCTTTAAGTCAGTTTTCGGGTTTTTTATCATCTGAATAACGAAACACAATTTTAAAAAGAACAAATATTTAAAGTTTAGAATTTTCTACAAACTATTATTTGAACCTTAAACACACTTTGATGAGACCCGTTTCAAATCCAATCTCTATTTATTGTATTGAGGTAATTAACCTTATTAGAACTTCAGTTCGTTGAAACATTTATTTTCAAGAAAACCCAATGCCAAATTAAAATCATAATTCTTGTCAAAAATGCCCTGTACAAAGTGCAAATTGTAATTCTATTTTGAAATTCAATCTTCTAAGTCAGAATTATAATTCTTCTGAGACGTTCCCTGAATAGAATCAAAATTATCTTTTTTTTGAAGTCTTAAGTGAAATTGATAGAAATATTTTGAATATTTTTTTATTACGTAGTTTTCTTCCAACGCAAAGTAAATTTACATAAGATTCGATTTAAATTCAATAAGTAGACTTCAAATTAATCTTAAAAAGCTAAACTATTCATAAACTTTTTCTTAAATGATTAAAACAAAGCGCCTTAAAAAAATTCGATTTTGAGAACCTAAAACATTTTTTGAATGTTTGGAATTCATCCAGACAGATTTAAAAAAATGAGAAACTTGAATCACGGCAGGCTGTTTGTAAAAATATCACAGGCCCACAAAAATAAAAATTGTCTGCGCGTGACAAGTGACTAGGCTATCGTTATGGATTTTGAGCCGCAGAATCCGAATTTGGCCTTAGAATTTGACGTACATGTATCAGTTTTCTCCTAGATGCAAAAAGTAGGGAAAAGCCTAAAGATTTTCTCATCACACAGGCCATGCCAAAAATTTGTCCGCTGGAGATAAGTCGTTAGATTACCCTTATGGATTTTGAACCGCTGAATCCAAATCTTGCCTCAGAATTGATACTATACGTCTCAGTTTTTTCCTAGATGCAGTAAATAGGGGGAAACTAGGGCTATTGTGGACATTAGTTTGATAATACGATTATATAGAAGAATAAACGTACTGGTGTCATATTCTTATGTGTTTGGACTTCTATAGATCCAATTCAAACACGGAAATTCAGCAGTGTGCTTATCATTTCCCCTAGCTAGGATAAATCTACGGAAATTAAAGGTCTTGCGCATGTTATATCGACTTATGAAGCAAAAAAAATAAGACAAATACTATTTTCTCTGCTGTTTTGCGCTCTCAATATAAATTTGACCACTAATTTTTTCGAGTTTCTACCATTTTCTCCATGTATGCTTAATTTGTACACAGAAATTATCTAGTGTGCCTTATGTTTCCCCTAGCTTGGGTGATTCTAGGGAAATCGAAGGTCCTTCTCATATTATAAAAATTTGTACGGGAAAAGATAAAAAAATGCCATGTCCTTTGCAGCTTTTCGTGCTTAAATCTACATATGAACTCTAAATTTTGCAGGTTTGTTCAATTTTCCCTCTATGGAGAAACGGAGATGCGCGAGATCAATTCTGAGGTCAGATTAGGATTCAACGGTTTAAAAGGGCAGCCTACTAAATTGTCTCGTGCAGAAAAATTTTTGGTATGGCCTATGTGACCAGAAATCCCAAAACTTTTCTGTACTTTTTGCATGCAGGGGAAACTTAAGACTCGAAGGAGAAATTCTGAGGACAGATTTTGATTCAGCGGCTCAAAATCGATAAGGACAGCCTAATCATTTGTCTTGAGCGGGCAAATTTTTTGTTTGTCCTGTGTAACGACAAAATCGCCAGCCTTTTCCCCACATTTTGCATCTAGGGAAAACTGACACATGCAGGACAAATTTTGAGGCCATATTAGGATCCAACGGCTAAAAATCCATAAGGGTAGCCTATTCACGTGTTTCATGCAGGCGTAGATTGTATTCGATTTTAAATAGAACTATCCTATTTTTGTCCATGACACGTTCTTTACGATCTGTAACATTTTTATATGAATCACTTCATTCGGGAAGATGTGACGTTTCGTTCAAATAAAATCGGCTGAAAAATATTGAATTAAATGTAACGAATAGAAATATGTGTAAATTTGTGAATTTCACCGCTTAGAAGGAAAATCAGCTCTGTGAAGTGACCGTAGCCTGTTTACAAGTATCACGATAAGGTTATTATTCTTTCTTATAGGTCACTTTTTTAGAGCACACGTTCCTATCTTAGTAAAAAAAAACAACATTCAAGTGAAAAAAGTTAAATTTTCTCACAAACGACACAAGCTAAGAAAACGATAAGGAGAAAAAGGTTTCGACCCTAAAACGAGCTGCAAATTTGTTATATATGATTTTTATATGATACGTAGTTTTTGTTTGATTCTTAACAAAACAACATGAGCAGAAGTTTTGCAACCTAAACGATCTAAAAATTTGTCATAAGCTCTGGTTATAAAAATACGCTGAAAATTAAAAAAATGAACTTTTTCGAAGGAAGACACAAGCTTCAATAACATGTGATTTTAGAAAAAATGTCGACAGAATCATATCTACAAATTTCCTTAGAAACACTTTACTCTACGATGCGTATTTTTAGTTTGAATCGTAAAAAAAATTATTAACAAAAATCAAACTATATGTATTGAAAAACTACACAAGTTACAATTAAATATTTAGTAATTGAATTTAATTATTGCAAAGACAAGAAAGTGGAAGAACATGCAATATACGTTTTACATGAAAGTGTTTAGCATAATGAATAAAAGTTCGTTAAAGCATACATCCATTCACATACATCCATCGTGCAAATATGGGAAATAATTAAAACATTAAGAGAGATAGAGTTGTACCAATAGAGATCTGTTTTTCTTGAATCGTAAAAACATGGTTTTTTATATG
>NC_046658.1:152507199-152514319 GCF_010883055.1 Belonocnema kinseyi
ATTTCTACCGCCAATTTTACGTTGTATAAGCGTAATCCAAGCGAATTTTTGCGTCGATTCATAACCGTTGACGAAACTTGGGTCCACCACTACACTCCTGAACCAAACAACAGTCTAAACAGTGGATTTGCGAACACTGAAGAAGTAATCGAAGCTGTAAATGGGTATTTTGAGGAGCTTGACTAATCATTCTATAGAGATGGCATTACTAGACTAGAACACCGCTATGAGAAATGTATCAGCCTTGGAGGAGATTATGTTGAGAAATAAAAAAAAAATTCTTAAAAACGTTGTTTTTCTTGGTCAGGCCGGAAACTTATCAATCCACCCTCGTAAGTAGAGTAGCGAGTTAACATGGCGATCTATGTGGAACACTCTGATGTCGAGCAAGCGGGGGAATCAGGGAAAGTGGCTACTCACTATGGAATACTCAGGTTTAAGTGTGCCTTCACACATTTAGTTGCGTAGTATAGTCGGCACTTTAGGTGTAACATCTTTGGGCTTGGCGCCAATTCTGTACTCGGCCTCGTTAATCTTCATCCTGTGTTCGACTTTCATACGGGGTGCCTAGTTTGACAGGCGGAACCGGACAATCAGCTCTCGATGTAATTCTTTCCTTAATATTGGAACCCCAAAGAAAGAGCCGAGTTTAAATTGAGCCAGGCGTGGCCTGAATTATCTAAGTTTTGAAAAAAATACAATAAAAAGGACCACCAACATCTTCTGGTCGAGGTATGTCCTCCCTTTCACCTACCGTTCTCTAATGTGATACCACGAGGTGCGGAGTGGTGGCCGAGTCAGTGCGCGTTGTGTAATTCTTCTCCTGGCGGTGGATCGTGGTTTGTGGAGAGCCATCCAATTAGTTTTCGAACATGGCGCGACAGCATGACTCCCAAGGTTGGAGAAGGTCAGCGCCATTTTGTAAAATACCGGCTCTAAATTAGCAGGGAAATAATTTACGCTATTGCTATAGGAATTTTTTAAGTCGAAATTTTATTATTCGAATTTTAATGGTCGGTGTGTTGGCCTCAAGTGACCCTTCGCGTCATTAATGGACCACCATAGAGTAGGGTCGTGATTTGAATAGAACAAACCTGTCTAAGTAATAAGGCTTTCCGATAGGGAAAATATTCTTGTCTTTTTTTACGGGATTATTAAATATGATTTAAGCTGTGAGGCATCCGTAGCCATTGAATAAAGCTAACCTTGTTATGACCCGTAGTATTATTGATCTTATTTCATTTATCTTAGAGTGATTACCGTTGTTATCAAACATTGTCTTCCTTGCTCAATTCTTCCTAACCCTACCCCTCTCTCTGTTGGGCTAGCAGGAGTGAGAAATGAAAATAAAATCATACGTGATAGATAGAATAATATTCTCAAAATTCCTTTTGATCGTTTAGGGGTGTTTATTAATTTTATAAATGATCTGGCGCCCTTCGGGGAAATTAGTAACTCCCAGTGTTTTTAAAAATAAATAATTGGTCAAGTAATAGCCAATAGCCTGGCAGCCTACAACTTTAAATAGTTATTCGCCAGAGCTCAGCCAAAATTTAAGGAGAGTTTATAATGTTGTAATAAAGAGCATCAATCACTGAATTAGGGGATCAATTTGATTATTTTTGCTGTACAATTGGAGTATATTAATATATGAAATTCCACATGTCCAGCACACAGAAAACATTAACTATTTTCACGTAGTTGTTGAGAGACAAAAACGATTTAAGAAATAAATATTAAATGATTGCGAGTATTTCGACTTTAAATATTAATAGTCCTGTTTAGAGTTAATACATAATACATTTGCAAACATTATATTTACAACGTTTAAGATTGATATAACATGTAATTTTTTTCTGAAAATTTGCAATTTTTCATGAAGATGGAACTTAGAATTTTTTCTTAAAAAAAAAAACAGTTCGAATTTCAAAAAATTATCTTCGAATTTTTGACACGAAATGCATGGTTTGAAAGTCTGAACTCATGAAACCTTAAAATTTGTGGTGTGAAAAAGATATTCACCTAATATATTTTCACGCGTGGAACATCCGTGCGGGTATACACATTCATTTTTTAATTAAATCAGACAAAGTAATTAAGTTATAAACAAAGTTTAACCATTTTATTATTGTCAATCAGCGCCCGGCCAGCTACCGTCTGAGGATTCGATCATAAGATTTGTTCGAAGAGAGTCCAGTCAGCTCCCGACTGGAGTTTTGCATTAATTTTGCCTAGCGAGTATCCTACCAGCGCACGGCTAGGCTCTTAAAAAATAAACACAGCCCGATCAGTCCCCGACCAGAAACCTTGTTGTGCCAGGGCTAACCTGGGCTATTTCCACACATGACCTAATCCTTTTAAATTGCATTATTCATGCCTTCTGTCTAGGTTCGCTAAAAATATTTATTTAGATTTTTAATAATTTTAAGGAACAGTGTCTCATTTTAATCTCTTTTATCAATTTCTAAACGTTACGTTCTCATTAAATATGATTTATAAATTTTAATTTAATGTAATTAATTTGACAAGGATTTTTTTCCTACGAGAGTTACCCGTGTATAAACCTCTGTATTACCAGGAATTTAAAAATAAAAAGCATATTACGATCGGGATTAACTGCAATTATGAAGAACATAAATAGAAGAGTCTTACAAGAAAATAATAAATTGATGTATCATTTTATAAATGTTTTCTTCTAGACCGAAACCTGATAAAGTGGTTTAAAGTTTAATTATTCAATGATAAGGCTCTATCACATAAGTTGCTCATACAAATATGTTGCATAATTAAAACCTTGGAAGCAATAAGTTGGAGCAATAATAATATGTTTCTTTACATATCAAATGACACGTTTCATAAATATCTGGAATTGAGGAATGGGGGTGGAAAGGAGAAATCAGCCAATCAAAATTAGCTTAATGAAATATGGAGAGCCTACTAGTATACAGATGAAAACATCTTCCAGAAAATTTCATTTTTTTCTAAATCAGTAACATTTACTGTCTTCTGCTGTCAAATACTGTCATCAACTTTTTTCTAAAATGCAGATGACCTCCGGTACTCTCTTGCTTGCTTTTACGGTTTTCCTTAATTATATTAGTAAGTATAAGTTAATATTATATCATATTTACAATTATAGGTTAAAATAAACAGCCACACAAAAAAAAAGTGTCGTGATCTGGGGACGTCACATGTGTTTTTATATGGATTTTGACGCGTTGAATCTTAATCCGAGGTCAAAATTTGCCTTAGATGTCAGCGGTTCATCGGTAAACAGCGTTCATACCGTCATGGAAGGCACAAAAAGAAAGTGTTTTACGATGCGCGGATCGGGAATCGCAGTATTGGCGTCGGGTCAGAGTGGGAACGCGTCTCATGCTACAAGAAAAAAGACTTTGGGCTCTCCAAACGCTCACGACTGCCACAAAAATGCAGATTGCTTTTGTTTTATTTGCAGTAGATATGAAGTAACGTGTTTGCGGAATAAAATTGATGACGAAGTTAACACGCTCTATGAAAAATGTTTCGGTCATATAGCGCTACACCAAGAAACAAATTCGGTATCCTCACATCATCTGTAATTCCTGCAAATTAATGTTGTATCGTTCTTAAAATTTAGGTTTTCAAAATTATTGCAGATTATCCACACCAGCTATATGAAAAAACCGCTTCATATGAAGGACTGCTACTTTTGCATGAATGCCGTCAAAGCTGGTTAATCAGGAAGCCCGTTTAATGAAAACATGAAAAAAATAAAATAAATTTTAAACCTTAGGTAGTTAACTGCAACGCTAAGAACATGGACAGCTTCAGAATGGAAATATTGTAAGCAGGTATCCTTATTGTGGTCGCTGAAGAAGCAACTTAAATAATAAAAGATCTCCTCGAAGTAACAGTGAAATATAAAAAATTTTGAGACACAAGTCACTAAGTAAGCTTCACGAAAGATGACCATAAAACCAAATTTTGAATGTAAATTTGATTTTCCAGGAATTGATAAGGAAACGTTCACTTATGATGTCACGCACCGAGAATCAGAGGGGGGGGGGGTTCTTTTCGAGCGTGCCAAATCATGACATATGGGGGGAAGAATCACTCTGCGCGTAATATCACGGAGAGTTTTCTTGTTTTTAATTGACAACCTGGAAAGTATTAAGTCCATACACTCGTATGTGCTAGCTGTTTGATACGTTCTTTGAGAAGAATAAAAAAGTGTTAATAATCAGGTTTATATTTTTGATAATGTTTATGTAACGTTTGTTTCCCATATTTGAGAAGATTTTGAAAATAATTTCATAATTATTTTTAAAAATGTGTAAAGGGGGGTTCGAAAGAATGTAACGTGATCTTATGGGTGAGGTCTCTTTAATTCGTGATTAAGCTTGATTTTCCAATTCCTTATTACTAATTATTTGTAACTTAAGCTGGATTTTATTAAATACAAATTTAACTTTTTTTAAATTGGTCTATTTTTTTTTGAAATTCATCTACTCTGGAAGAATTTTTTCTTCCTTGGTTAAAATTCAAGTTCCGTATGCGATATCCGTCTTTTTTTTTAATTAAAAATCGAAGTGTCGTTGAAGTTTAATATAAGTACCTCGAAGCTTTAATGCGTTAGGCTCGGTTGATTGACACTCAGTACGTGTGATTAGCCTTTTTAAATGCTGTTTTATAAATCCTAATATAACAAGCTGACGTGGAATAATAAACTGTCAAACTGCGTGTTGAAAGAAAATCAAGAGTTTCATTATTCGAGGTACAAGAAGTGAATGAGTAAATTTAAAAATTGCTTAATATTTTGAATTAAAAATGGAAGGAGACTAAAAAAATGTTTTTCTCATCCTTTTTAATTTTTTTGTCTTTTTGTTTTGTTCCTGATCAATCGTTACATTATACATTCAATCTGCTATATAACACTTTTTGCTGTTTCTCCTTACAGAATTAATAAGTTCACAACCAAGGGCTTTGGAGGATTTATTTCCTAAATACAGCGGTGTCATGCCTCCGATCGAAATATTTTGGTTTGAACATCAGTCCCACAATTTCGAAACGTTTGGTAATAAACTTATAAAGAACAGTTTGGTAAGTCTCGTAAAAAGAGAGCATATCATATTTGGATGGATGGCGGGAGGTTCAATTCAAGATCCATACCGTTTATTTCTTAATTTGGAAACCGTATTCATCGTATTTGACATGAATAAAGATAAGTGGGTTACTCTGCCTTGTTTATTATCTCGGAAATTGGGTACAAACCGTTTCTTGGACCTTGTTGTTGCGCGCGATAAAGTTGCTGCTACACATGTATCAACGTCGAGCAATCCAGTATATAAAGAAGCACACATTAGAGCATGCAGAATGGCAAACGACCAAGTAGACATTATAGAACAAGACCAAACATATATTCTGAGGCACGGGTTTGAAACAAGCACTGAAAACGGCATCAGGGCAATCAAAAAAGAATACAGTCAAGCATATAATCGTGAATTTATGCTTTTTTTATATCTTCATGGTGAATATAATTTAAATGGACCAAGAAAAAGGCATACTTGAAAAGAACATAAATGCTCAGGAGACGTTACACAGGACAACGCAATGTCCAAATAATTAATAAAGTCTAAAAAAGGGAAACTATTTAAGCTTTGTACTTATGTAATATTTGGAACTTCAAAGAACTCCACTTCCCAGATGATTCACGTTGATCAAGATTATTTAAAGAACGAATCTTATCACATTAGAATTTGCTGCAACGTCAAAAACAAAATTTCTCCGTCTAAATATCCAATGTTAGGATTGTATCCATCAAGATGAAAACACTGAATTAATGTTGCAATCATATCAGTTATTTTCTGTATTTAGCTAAGTCGTCTGGTCAATCGCATTTTGTTGACTTTAAAAAAAGTTTTAATTGCTTTAAAAAACTTTTTTGAATTGCTCTTACAAATATTGTCTGCGCACGAGAGTAGTTCAGAGCGTCGCAAACGAAAAATGAAAATGTAAGTGCGAATGTAAATGTAATTGCGAATGTAAATGTAATTGTTAATGTAGCTCTTGTATTGTGCTAAGGAAGGATGAGACTTTTTCGGCTTAGTTTTTTCCGGTGTTCCTGCGATTTTCCTTGTGCACCACACAAATATTGTAAGTAAATACTACTATAGTACAGATATTTTTAAAGTCAAAGGCAGTCACTGGGATGTAGAATCAGTAGATTATTTTACTAGGGGAAATCAGCTAGGAAGAGACAATAGTGATGCAGTAAATTTTTAATGTAATGGAATTAATTATTTCAAATAAGACAGAATTTAATACAATTAATGGCTTTTCATTCTTTCATTGATTTCGTCCACATTAAAGCCCTTATGTTTCTTCTCTCTTATTAATCTTTTTTTGTCAAGACTGAAAGATCGTCCAGGGTTAAAGATGCAGCTTTTTGAATAAAAATGTATGCAATTTCATTATATCAAAAGTTGTAGGCTCCAAAAGCGACGATTATGGTTCCTTAATGCAACCAGTCCCGGGGCAACCGGAACATGTACATCAAGCTTCCATGCAAGAGCAATATATTTACATAAGAGACTTCGTAAAAACTGTACTTAAGAGTGGAGGCTTTTTAAGGCTACCAGTCTTTGCAGAATGTTATGAGTAACAGTCTTGAAGCGTCAGATTAAGTGATCCCAGAAGAACAGCCTTTTGCATCTAGTTCACGATGCACTGCGCCCGACACTCGCAAACTAGGATTTTGTTTAATTGGCTAAGAAATAAAGCTAAAATACCTTCAACGTAGCTGATTATGAACACTAAAAGATGGGTATTGTAGCCTTGGTACAGCCTGCTCAACTCGTAAAGAAGAGCTTGACATTTCGCCCGTTTTTCTTCCTTCTTTCCCGTGATAACATCGGCTGTGGCCGAAAGTTCAATCACGAAAATAATCTTCGTCTTCGGATCTTGGATGACAATATCACGCTTCGTAGCTCTGATACATCGAGTAAAAACGCTTACCGGTGAGCCATCTCTTTAGGTCAGGGAACAAGTAATAGTCGCTGGGGGCCAGGTCTGGTGAATACGGTGGCTAAGGAACCAATTCGAAGCCGATTTCATGCAATTTTGCTTGTGCAACTAAGCA
>NC_046658.1:152514419-152518674 GCF_010883055.1 Belonocnema kinseyi
TCCCAAAATACGGAGGCCATAACCTTTCCGACCCATTGTTGCGTTTTTGGATGCTTCGGAGCACTTTGGCCCGGTGGAACCCACTGTTTTGCCTGTTGCATTAACTCAGGAGTGTAGTATTGGATCCAGGTTTCATCCATGGTTATGAATCGGCGCAAAAACTCGGTCGGCTTACGCGAAAATAATGCCAAATTCTGCTGCGAAGTTGTCACACGAATTCGTTTTTGGTCCACTGTGAGCAAACGCGGCACCCATCGTGAGCAGAGCTTCTTGATGCCCAAAACTGAATGCACGATATTGCTCACACGTTCCAATGATATGCCTACAGCATTAGCTACCTCTTTCAATTTCACTTTGGGATCATTCAACATCATATCGTGGATTTTTTCACTTTTTTTATCCCTTCAATCAACTTGAATATGCATCATACATGTCTTACTTGTTATCAAACATCTATCTCAATGAAAGTAAGCCATTTTTAAATTTTCGGATATTTGAATCTTTGGTCAAATGATTTTCAGATAACTCACCTATCGCTCAACTGATTTATCGGTGAATTAAACCTTCGAAAAATTAGGCCTTCTAAAATTTGAACTTTCAGTGAAATGGACTTTCGAAAAAATAAATCTGCGCTAAAACTATTTTCGAATAATTCAATATTCGTTGAAATTGTTTTCAGTCAATTCAATATTCGGCAAATTAGTTTTCCTTAAAGTTAATGTCGGTAGCCTGATATTCGCTATTTTACTTTTCGTTAACTTGAATTCTCGGCAAAATGACTGGCTGTCATATGTGGTGATTACAAGTTAAAGTTGTATAAAAGCGTAGTGACATTGATGTAAGTAATATGTTTAATTTGCCAGATTACTCTAACTTTCAAGGCCAAAAAGTTCAAATAAGACTTTCGAAACGTGCTTAAATAATAAAAAAATCATGCTATGTCTAAACTTTCACAACAGCAGAATCATCAATTAATATCTACATTATTAAATGGTTTATTTAAATGCAACTTGTGGCTCAAAAATAAATATTGACATCACCCGGCCCAAAACTGCGAAAATGTTAACTTAATGTTGGATTAAATAGGTTTAGAACACTTCACTGACCCAATGGAAGAATATGGCAAAAGAAAAATAGAATCAAGGTCTTGGACTGGCCCTCAAAATCCCCAGATGTAAATCCCATAGAAAATGTGTGGTCCATCATGAAGCAGAAGCATCAGGGTAAGCGGATCTCCAATATCAAATAGCTGACTCGACACCTGCGTGACATTTGGATTCGGAATTCATAACGTCTTTTTAATTAAAATCGAATTAAATTTATATTTGTCACTTCAAAATCTTATTTTAGGATTAAGAAATGATTGTAAATGCATTTTATAATCATTATTCATTATAAATATCAGATTTGAATATCGACACTATTTAAAATCAGCGCGCCAACAGTAACCAATTGTGTTGCCGGGGCGACGCAAGCGCAGTTCAAAAAGTTGCCAAGATTGTGAGCACTGAAATGAATAAGCCCATATACTTACAAGTTTGCTACATAACCTGCAAATGATATTTATCAAGTCATTATATCTATTTAAATTACGTCATTATTTTGTAATTTTATTATCTTCATTAATTTATGCCCACCAGAGTTCGATTACATGTGTGATTTAAGGTAAATATTGTGTTATTAATTAATCATAATATCGAAGTGTGCAAAGCGACAAATAGGTTCTTTAGGAATAGGCTCAATTACATTTGAGATCCTTTCGAACCCCAAGTGTGGTATTATTTCGAGCTCATTTATAGTTTTGGGTTCTTTTTCAGTAATAAGTGTTCATTTTTGTTGTAGCTCTTTTCGAACAAAAAAACGGATTCCGATGGGAACTATACTTTCTAGTTCTGAGGACAAAAATATTGTTCTCTCAGCGATATTGTTGTTTCGTGTATATAATCGCATCAGGTTCGAAACAAACCGACTATTTTTCATCTTTATCTTTACTTTGGGGCGCATTGTTTTAACAGTCAATAATGTAATTTGTTGCCCCTGCAGCACCATCTGGCGTGAATCGGGGCAACTTTTTGAATAAAACACACACTCGATTTACACTTTAACATTTTTTCACCTTGAATTAAGTTTTATCCTCAGCAGCCCTTAAAATTTTATATCAGTTTAATAAATGTCTATTATGACGCCTTCTCTAATTTTTTTATTTTTTATTTCTAAAGTAATCTTATAACAACACTTTATGAGAAATTCGTATATTTCTTTTGGTTAAAGAACTTTTATGTATTTTTTTGTTTGTTTATTGTGTCTGTTTAAAAAAAAGATTAATAATAATAATAAACAAAGTTGTGATCAAGGGCCAGTTTTCTTGATTCTATTTGAAAATAAACAATAATATATCTTATCTATACTTCTAGCGATAATTAATGGGATTTTAATTTTAAATATAAAACATTTTCATGCAACCAAAAAAGAAGAATTTTCAACAAAACAATTGACTCTAACTTGAGCAGAATCGTTTTCAAACAAAAAGTTGCATTTTTCACCAAAAAAAGATTCCTGCGCACAAAAAACTATTACAGTTATATTTTTATATCTATTAAAGTGCAAGACGAGGACAAGGGGGAGTTAATTTTTATTGAGATACAACTTGGGATAGAAAACGCTTAAGTAGAATAATGACTTGCTGCAATTTTTTGAAATTCCTAGTTAATAGAAATTTACATACGATTGTGACTAGTTATTTTTCATTCGCTACTTGATTTTTGAAAGAGTTTCTACGTTAATTCATTATAGCATTGTATGAAATATTTGAAAATTTGAAAAAGATGAAGTTGTACGCAAAAAGATCTGTTTCTCTCCAATCGCTGTTTAAACTGTAAACGTCAAATAGTTAAATTTTTAACATGAGAGATCAATTTTTTATCAAAAACTTTATTTTACTGTAAAAAAATACAAATTCTCAATGGAAAATGTAATCGCTGTTATTTTAACTGAAAGCGACTACAATTTTAAATAAAAAACAGTTTTATTTAACTCAGAGAGATGATACCCTGTCAAGTGGAGTCTTCTGGCTGTCTATTCTAAAGGATTTAAACAATAATTAAGCTTTGAAAGTGCTTCGTGTATTGACCTCGATTTGACTTAAAATTAAAAAATTAAAAGGCATATTGCAATTTATCCCCTTTGGTGAGGAACTTAATTATTTAGTTGAAAATTTAATTATATTGTTGCAAATTTAACCACTCTTAAAAGAATCAATTTAGATGGTCGAGTGAGATAGGGACTAGGCGCCGTATCTACACTACGTGAACAAACAATATTCTAGGCGGTTGGGGGGGGGGGGGTTAGGAGACAAATAAGGAAGAATCAGCAAATCAAAAATAGCTACGTGGAATATTGACAACTCACTATTATGAATATGAAAACATCTTCTAAAAAATTCCATTTCTCTCTAAATCAGTATCATTTACTGTCATTTACTGTCATATACTGTCATCAAATCTATTAAAGAATGTGAATCGCTGATAGGACTCTTTTGCTCATTTTTGCCATTTTCCTTCATTCTATTGGTAAGTATAAAATAATATATTATGTTTAAAAGTTTAAGTGACATCTTCAAACGAACAGAAAAAGTTTCTGTCAACGTTATTTTTCAACTAAAAAAGATTAATTTAAAAAAATGACACATTTTCAATAGAAGTATTTCTCAAATTCAAACCAATCTTTAAGAGCAGAGAAACAGGCTTGGAATATTTAAGAAATTTTCGTCATTCTTCGAAATATTTTAATTAGGAATCTTAAAAAAAGTTTGTATTTTCTTAAAGCTATATCTTAAAAACGTGAGTTTTTTAAATTTAAAAAAATTTACATTCGATTTTTATGTGTTCTTTTGAAATGTTTAGATTATTTTAAAGTGCAAAAAAATATTTTCAAATGTTCTAGTAAAATACTTCAAACTCTTAAAAAAATTTTATAAAACCTTAAAAAATTTGAATTTGGTTTACGTATCTTAAATAATGAACATTTGTCTTTAAATAATTCACATTTTCATTTAAAATTTTGAGAAGCTTTTTATTCCGAATTTTGAAAAGTTTTCAGAGGATGGACGGATGCATGAATGGATGGATGGATAGGTGCGCGAGTGCCTTGGTTTAGATGGGTGGATGGATGAATGGATAGATGGATGGATGGATGGATGGATGGATGGATGGATGGATGGATGGATGGATGGATGGATGGATGGATGGATGGATGG
>NC_046658.1:152518774-152519647 GCF_010883055.1 Belonocnema kinseyi
TGGATGGATGGATGGATGGATGGATGGATGGATGGATGGATGGATGGATGGATGGATGGATGGATGGATGGATGGATGGATGGATGGATGGATGGATGGTTGAATGGACTGACAAATAAATAGATATATTTCTTAAATAATAAATCAATTTCAGCATATAATTGATAAATAATAAATAGTATTCAACCAAATAAATTGATCTACAGATTAGATTTAAAGGCAAAAGAATAAATCTTATATTATCAACTTGTATCCTTATGTTCGCTTCTCATCAAATCTGACCATCAAATAGCGTTCAAAGTTTTTGAAACGAACCAACGTTCATTTTTTTTTTTAATTAACGGAATTAGGATTGCATTTGTCTTCTTTTTATGTTAGACAAAACCAAATTTGTAGGATTAGTTGAAAAAATTCTTCAATAAATATCCCTATATTATATCTCGTCAAACTCGATTATCAAACAAGCATGAGGGTGGAAAACAGGCTAATCAGATACCAGATCAGGCTGCGAGAAGGATGGAAATTGAGAAGATGCAAGAACTTTTCAAATCATTATTTGCATGCATTGCGTATTCTAATTCTTTATCATATCTTGTCCGCACCTGCCCACGTATCTGCAGCTGCATCGTTGTTTTTAAAAATTAAATTGAAAACCACACGGCTATACTCATATAATTTTTAAGTGTTCTCTTGTAAATTTAATAATTTTGTTTGTACACTCTTAGTTGTCCAGCTAGGCGTAAATCCAAAACCCAAATTTGAATTTTTCAAATTTTCTTTCTGCATACGTTTGTACGTCGTGTTTACTGTTTGTACATCCTATAATATTGTCTGCACCCTCTTAGTTACCCGGAAAGAGGCATATCGAAATTT
>NC_046658.1:152519657-152520838 GCF_010883055.1 Belonocnema kinseyi
CCCCCACCAAACCCAGAAATTTAAATTTTCCTATTTTTCTTTTTTCTAACGTTTGTACGTCGATTATACTGTTTTGTACTTTTATTATTTTTGCATGCACCCTCTTGATTGACAGATTTCATGTCATTTCCCCGAAGTTTTTTTTTTTAATTTTCTGTTTGCATACGTTTGTACCTTGTGTTTTCTGTCTGTATGTACAGTATTTTCATTTCTAAACACTTGATTGTCCAGCTGCAGAAAAATCAAATTTCATATCACCCTCTCCCCCGAAATTTGAATGTTTCCATGTTCTTTTTTCTAACTTTTGTTCTTCGTTTATACTTTTCGCTTATTCAATATTTTAGTGCGTAGCCTCCAAAGATGCTTCACGTAAAATATAAAGGCATTTTTTATCTGCTAATAGGGACGAAATTCACCAAAGGGAAAGTGCAATATATACAACAAATAATATTTGAAAACCAGCAAATCTAACCCTACTTATCTTAACGAAACAGGTCCGAAGATTACACAGGCCGACAAATTTTAAAGCCAGAGACCAGACCGAACATTTCCGAAGGATTTTGATGCGCTGAATCCAAATCCGAGTTTAAAATTACTCCCGTATGTCTGGTTTTCAATATATCCTAACCTGAAAGTGCAAAAAACGCGTTTTTTTAGCTGTTTTTGTGGTTATGTAACCGAACAAGAAAAATTTCTACCACAAAAGCTAATATCGAATTTGAAAGTACTAACCTTCCCCTTTCAAACCTGCTTGGATTTAATACGATATCTTTATTTTTCACCAAAATATTGTAATTTGAAATTTTTTATTTTTGCGTTTTAACCCATTAACGCTGAGGTGTTCAGATTTATTTTCTTCTATTGCCGGTGTCAGTTTTTTATTATAGCCGATAGAAGATCCAATATGGCGGCCACAATTTAGGGCTTTAAAAAAGAACAAAGGATTGCGCACAAAATACGAGGGTAGTTCAATAAGTCCTTAGAATAAAGTATAAAAACAATTTTATTCGGGTAAATTTTTTTTTTATTTTTCAACATAATCTCCTTGGAGCTCTATACACTTGGTCAATCGCTTGCACCCCATCTTGCCGATAGCTTTTTCATGCCTCATTTTTCATGTAGAATTGAAACAACTGCACCTATAGATATCCTTGTGGCCTCAGCTAACTCACGCACTTTTA
>NC_046658.1:152520938-152530014 GCF_010883055.1 Belonocnema kinseyi
TCTAGTCGGGAGTGGTGCTGACTGAAAACAGATGATTTGGAGCGATTCGCGCGCCATCTGTTGGTCATTCTAAGGACTTATTGAACTACCCTCGTACCAACAAAAAAGCGTGCAGTCTTTTGGAACCAAACTTCGCACATTGATAAAATCAAAGAAGACGGACTGCGCGGAATGCTACTGTGCACTCTATGTGCATTCTAATCTTCACATTCACTGTATGTGCGCGCCGTTCTGCGGCGCAGACAGTCTTCGATCCCTAGCTGGCTCAGTGAGCTGGCGACGCTTTTATGACGTGTAATGCGTAGGTAATGACATTCGTTTTTTGCTGCGAATCTTTTTGCGTGTTAGAGATCACGTTTGAGTGGCGGGCTAACGGTTGGATGTGTAGGTAATAAAATTCTTTTTGTATTTAAAATCTGTCAAGCGGTTACATTTCGTGTCGATCCCGATTTTTGTATATAGTGAGTCTTAGAATTTCCACGTTACTGTTCATTATAAGAAAAAAAATGAGTTCCAGAACTCCTTGCGCTAAGAAAGTTAATACGTTCTACCACGTTTGTCGAAAGTATGAAACGGAGAAATACCGTCGATCAATTAATGATTTGATGAAAACTTCATACTTCAACTGTTATGGGACTTCAATGGAAAATTTGTATAAACCCTGTGTACCAACCTCAATTTGTCATACTTGTAGATTAAATCTGTCAAATTGGAAAGATGAAAGTACCAAGACGCAGACTGTTATTCAACCACCTGTTTGACGTGAGCCCAATGATCATGATACAGATTGTTTCTTTTGCTTATGCAAAAAAAAAGAGGTTTTTCGAAAAAGTATTTGGGGAAGATCGTTTACCCTGACGTAAAAAGTGTTACACCAACCAAGATTGGTATTAGAAATCACTCCGAAAACAAAAGTGACCGATCAACTCACGAATCAATGGATACTGACGATCCTAATGTAACTGAAGATTCTTCTTGGGAAGAATCAGATGATGAAAGTCCTAGTTTTTTTTACCAAGACGGATTAGACGATTTTATACGTGACTTTGATCTTCTAGAAGATAAAGCTGAGCTTTGCGCTTCAAGACTCAAAGAAAGGAAACTATTGTTACCTGGCAGTAGAGTAATTGTTTACAGAAATAGAAAAGAAGAGTTTATTAAGTACTTTTCAATAGACAGTGGGATTGTGTATTGTAATGATATCGAAGGACTCATTAATTTATATAAAGTAAATTTTTATATGCCAGAGGATGAGCTTCTTTTCATAGATTCGTGTACAGAAAGTTTCAAAGCAGTACTATCACATAATGGAAATAAGTGCGCTGCAATTCCAGTATGTCACTTAACTACACTGAAAGAATCTTATGATACTTTCCAATTATTCCTGATAAAAATTGAATACAATGTCCATAATTGGCTTATTTGTGGTGACTTCAGAATGATAAATCTTATAATAGGCTTACAATCAGGAAATATTAAATACCCTTGTTTTCTTTGCCTTTGGGACAGTCGTGCAAGTGATGAAAATTGGATAAAGGAGAAATGGCCAGACAGATTAGAGTGGATCTACATTTCCGCATTTAAGTGATGCCAAAGTTAAGGAAGGTATTTTTATTGGGCCCGATATAAGAAAACTTATCAAAGATGATGACTTTATCAAAACCAAGACTTCTATTGAAAAGGATGCATGGTTGAGTTTCAAAGATATTGTACAGAAATCTTTAGGGAACAATCGAGATCCAAAGTTTAGAACTATTGTATCTAGTATGTTTAAAGAATTTTAAAATATTAGGTTGTTTAATGAGTATGAAATTACATTTTCTCAAATCTCATTTGGATTATTTCCCAGAAAATGTTGGAGCATTCATTGAAGAAATGGGCGAACGCCTTTATCAAGACTTTCACCAAAAAGAGCAAAATTATCAAGGTCGATGCAATGCAAGAATGATGGCCGACTATTGCTGGTCTTTGCAAAGAAATGATAATGACCCTACTAGTCATAAACGAAATTCTCTTAAATGATCGTTCGACATGAAGCGTGAACGTTTCCATAAGAAAGCAAGTAATTAGTTTCACCTTCATCGGACATACAATCATAAGTCTTGCCTTAACTGGCTGGGAAATCGTAAGTCTTGCGTTGACTGGTTGGGCGAATCAAAGTCTTGCCTTGACTGGCTGGGCGATACAAAGTCTTACCTTTATTAGCTGGGCAATCCAAAGTCTTTCCTTGATTGGCTGGGCAATCTGAAGTCTTCTGTTGATTGGCTGGGCAATCTAAAGTCTTGCCTTAATTGGCTGGAAAATATTAAGTACTTTCTTGCTTAACTGGACAATCCCAAGTCCAGCCTTAAGTGGTTGGAAAATATTGAGTCTTGCCTTAGTAAGCTTGGAAATCATAAGTAAATTTGCAATATTAAATTAATCATAATAGTAAAATTTTTTTTTTAAAGCCCTAACTGTTTTGCATATTCGCTCTTCTAGGAGATATAACATAAAACTGAGCTAATCGAAAAGGAACCCCTGAAAACCCCTCAGATAACATTTTTAAGGGAGAATGGCATGCAATCTCGGCGTTAGTGGGTTAATACGCTAAATTGAAAAATTTCATTAAAGGTTAGCCCACTTGTAGTGTGGAATTCAATTATTTCACGAAATGTAAACGACTAAATTCGCTGCTCCCAGGGTTAGGTGGGCTAGCCTGCTTCCGATTTGGTAGGGGTGATTTCTGGGTTTAGGTGGATTAGCAGGTAAGTGTGTTAACCCACTTGTGGCATGGAACTTCATTATTCCAAGAAAAATATGCGACTAAACTTATTGTTCCCAGAGTCAGGTGGGTTAGCATGCTTGTGGCTTGTTAGGGGTGGTTTCTACCTTTAGGAAACGGCTTCCGTAAAAATGAGAGGCACGGGTTCCATATTTTTTATTGTTTTACCAATGTGCAAAGTATAGTTCTAAATGACTGTACGCTTTTTTGTTGGTATTTTGTGCAGGATCTTTTCTTCATTTTTAAAGCCCTAAATTGTGGCCGCTATATTAGATTTTTAGGTGTCATAACAAAAAACTGACACCGGCAATAGAAAGGGCACCCCCGGAATTCCCTGAAATAATATTTTGAAGAAAAAATATCGTACCGTCAGCAATAGAGAATGCGTTGTATAAATCTGAGCACCTCAGCGTTAATGGGTTAAAACGCTGAAATAAAAAATTTCAAATTACAATATTTAAGTGAAAAATAAAGATATCCTAATAAATCTCAGTAGGTTTGAAAAGGGAAGAGTAGTACTTTCAAATTCTGTATTAGGTCTGTGATAGACATTTTTCTTGTACAGTTACATAACCTCGAAAACAGCTAAAAACGCGTTTTTGCACATTTAGGTTAGCATATCTTAAAAACCTGACGTACAGGAGCAATTTTGAGTTTGGATTCAAATTCAGTGCATTAAAATCCTTCGGAAATGTTTGGTCTGCTTTTTGGCTTTTGACTTTTGTCAAATTTTCTCGGCCAATAATTTTTATAAATGAAATTTGACTCAAAAGCAGCCTTGAGAAATTTGCAGGTTATGTTAATAAAAAACTTAAGTTCAATCTGGCTTTGCAATTTTCAGGCAGCTACTGTTAAAAGGACTGTACCTTTCGTCAAGGCACAGAATAACATTCCATAATCACAACAATCTAGCTCTTGTAATTCTAAAGAAATAGGATCGCAGATTCTCAAAGTAAAAGAGACAATAAATCTTTAGATTAAAAATTGTGAGACGAAAATATTGGTTGTATGCAAAAAGAAAATTTGAAAACATTAAATTTAGTGGGGATGTAACAAAACTTTTATTTTCCCTAGCTGGACAATCAAGAGGATGCAAACGAAAAAATCGATTGCATGCAAAAATAAAATTTGAAAACTCTTGTAAAATGAAAAAAAATTAAAAGGCAGACACAAATTGAACAAATTTGTTTGTTTATAAATATTTGATTCATATTATTATATAAATCATTAAAGTGGATTTATTTAGAATTCCCATTCACAGAATTATTTCATGAACACGCACTTTCTAACTTAGATGTAGAGAGTATATGGACAAAATTTAAAGCTTCTCAAACAATAGAATACAAGCTTACAAATAAGTATAAAAGAAACATTATTCATGCATCGCTTAAATTTTTATTTTATCAGGCTTGTCACTTGTGAAAATAAAATTTATGAAAGTTCGGAGAATGTGTATTCACGATGAAAAAAATCTTTGTTTTGTAGACACATACAATTTTTTCTATTTGCAAACGTTATTCAATTAAAGAGAGACTACGTTTGATTATTCTTCAATCTGTTTTCACATTTTCATTTTTTATTCATTCATTTGTGGTATTATTTGTACCCAAGAGGCTAAAACCGAAAATATTGGATGTACAAATAGTAACAAACGACGTACATACGTATGTCAAAATAAAATTTAAAAAATTTGAATTTCGGGGGCCAACTTCTTGGGGTTCTCTTAATTAGTCGCTTTTTTCTTATTCTGAACAATCATAAAGGACCCTATTATCATGTAAAGTTGTTGCAAACCACATAAATTGGTTCTCAAAAATAATGATGTCGATTTAAATAATTTATTGAATATGTAGAAGCATGGTCATTTTTCATGCATTGTCAAAATACCATTATTGCATCTTATTTAAAAATAGAAGACAAAATAATAGATAATTTCTATTTGTTTTGTAAATTTTGCTGTGTAAAATAAATGAATAATTTTATTGTTTTTGAGATGCATATGTATAATTTGTACATAACTTTTGCACCTGGGAAAATTTCCATGACTGAAAATGGAAATTTATTCAACGTAATAGTTTTTTACCTTAATTTTTCATTTGTTATCCATGTTTTTTGGGAAGTAACGGCAACTTCAACTTGATTATTTTCAGAAGACTTCGCAACTAACTAACTAACTTAATGAAAATCTTAAATGCCAATTTAAACTAAAAAATATACATTAAATCAAAACAACTTTAGGCGGAAAAAGAATTTTATAAAATGCCAAACTGAGGCGTAGTAATAAACTGTCAAACTGAGTGAAAGAAAAATAATCACAAGGTATTTTCTTTTTGTATTTTTTGTTTCCATGCGGCTCTGACTTGTTTTGATCAAAAGAAAACTGTCAGAATTATAGCATTTTCAAAAGTTGAAAAAAAAATAAATAAATGAAAATTTGAAGCTCCTTGAATCTTTTCGAAAAATCGAAAATGTGGATTTTGATCGCATAACAAATTATTAAAAAGTGGTAGTAGTTTCAAAGTTAATCACATTCCGAATTCTGAACTTGAAAATCAAAACGTAATTGTGGTTCCGAATTTAGTGTGCAATGATTTACTTAATGGTTCATAGTTTAAACGTGTATAATATCAACTACAATATCTCCAAATGTCATCGAAATTCAATTCGATTAAATTTATTGGTTCCAGAAGTGTGGATAATGAAAAAGTTCAAAACAAATAATCAGTATGGTATTACTGCAAAAATTTTTTAAAATTTTAAAGATCTTTTGGACCCAAACCACCTCTTATTGTGTAGCAGTATATTTTTACAATGGCTCATTAAAATCAAATAAATGCTGGCAGATCCTGATGCTCCTGACGTATAACTGCCCTAATTGCAAAACTGCGAAAATAGGACAACTACTAAATAACCCTAAAGATAAAAAGGCACCCTTCAGTGATCCAGGAGTATATAAAATCACTTGTTCGTGTGGCAAAGTCTATATTGGAGAAACCGAGAGAGCGGTGAGCCAACGTATGAAGGAACATAAAAGTAAAGTCAGGCTAAAACATTTCACGCAATCAGCACTAGCTGAACATCATATCGAAACAGGACATAACATTTTATTTGATGAAACAACAGTCATTGCAAAAACACACAACAAATTTCCAAGAAAACATAGAGAAGCAATCGAAATCTTAAAACACCCTAATAACATCAATAGAGACAATGGATATAATACCAATCCAATTTGGCCTTCCGTTCGCCCGGATTTTTTAAAAAAGACTTGATTGGCCAATCAAGTTTGACCAGTCCCCACGGTGGGGCGCTCTGGCCAATCACAGGCATCGTAGAAAGTATACCTAAGAACATTATGACCTGATACCTCAGTTTCAGGTCAGCCCTGAAGATGTGAACTGCAATGTTCACGAAACTTCGGCAAACAATTCGTAGTTTTTTACACGAGTGAAACCCGAAATATCTCTTTTTATTAATTATAGCGTAGGTTATCTCGGACCGAAACTGTGTAAAACTTTTCCATTCACTAACGTAGAGAGGGAAAGAAATAGCTTAGATGAATTACAGAACATTAAAAACCTTCAACTAATCAGCTAAATAAAGGATAATAGTCTTATTATAATTAATGGAAGATCATTTAGTAACAATCCTGCCAAATTTACCTTAGTTGCATCTGCAAGAAAGAGTGTTATTAACGCACATCCTCCCGGGAGGGGTTTCTACTAATACTGGTCCTGCGAGGACATATTTTTTTGTTTCGTTTCGAAAAAAAGGTAAATATTTTTATTTGCAAGTAACCATGTATAGCTCACATGATTAATTAGTTAATACTCTAATTGAGACAGTTAGAGGTTGCTAAAGATACGAGTTTTACTGAAAATAATAAGTTAGAATTTCTTACTAAAAAAAGAGAATAGAACAATTCGATCTCGTATTACAAAACTTCAAATTTACTCAGAATAGTTTGAATATCCTGGTAAATGTAATAGATAGTAGAACCGTTTAGAAAACCATTACGAAATATCAGCAATTGAAAAAAACTGTTTACTCCCTTGGACTTCATGAGCAGAGCAAGTTAATATAATTTAATTTTATCTCCACGTACTAGATCTGACGATTTTTATTGATACAAGATATCCTCTAATTGAAAAAGATATATTTTATTTAGAATTTGAAAGATATTGAATCCTTGTTTGCGAATGTTTTATATTAGGAGGCGATTTCAGGCGGCTTGAGGGATCTTCAATGGTTATGTTTTATGAAAGATAATGCTCTTTCAATCTAGATACACATCGTCCTGATCCGCACTGGTCCTAGGCATAACTGCTCTTTGTGTAACCTCATAGAAAAGGAAAACTTTTGGCGCTTATTTGTCAGTTGCCCAATGTATTCGTCAATGAGATCATTTTATTTAAAAGAGTAATAAAATATAGACTTAGCCAGCGTTTACAAACTGTTTGGACTAGCAGATAAAAAAGTAATATTCCATATCGGTAACTTTATTAATGAGATTCTGAAATGTCATGCACCCACTTGCCAGAGTTTTCTGTAATCTAAGAAGCTATAAACTTAGATTATTACAAAAGAAAAGTCGTAGTGAAACCAGTGTATAGTACAGCGAACTTAAGCTCAATCTGGCTTTGCAATTTTCAGGCAGCTACTGTTAAAAGGACTGTACCTTTCGTCAAGGCACAGTTTATTGCAAAGCCAATTTACGTATCCGCCAATCAGAAAAACGCCGTGAATAAAATGATGTTGCTAAATAAAGAAAATAATTTATAATATTCTTGAGCAATAAAAATTTGTCCTGAACCTGGGAATTGGAGTTTGCTATAATGTGGTCTGTGAAATTACATGAGCAATATGTTTTTAAGGACGCCTTATTCTATGCCCGTGTATTTCAAATTCTCCATGCTGGTACAAATAAGTCGAAAATGCACGAGTATATGCTTCATTGTATGCTTTCTTGATCGCGCTAATGCTGATTTCAGTGGGTGTTCGATGCTTATTCAGCTCTTCTAGCTCTACCTCTACAATGTCTACTTCATCGTTTGCCTGTCTGCATGCTCTAAGGTGTGCTGTTTTGTATACAGGATCATTCGATGTTGATACGCGTGTGGCAGCAACCTCATCGCGTGCTTCAAGAAATGATAAAAGACGCCCTGCACCTAATTTTCGAGCTAAATTACCGGGCAGAGTCACCCACTGGTTTCTATTGGTGTCAAATACGATAAATACATCTTCGCACTGAAACAGATCGCGTGGATCTCTAATTAGATTCCCTACCTGCCACCCAAATATGATATGGTCCCTTCTAACGAAATTTTTCCATTCATAGAACATACGTTTATCACCGAAATTTTGGAAATTTGGGAACTGATGTTTAAACTTCAGTGTTTTGACTGGAGGCATGATTCCATTATATCCAGGAAATAAATCATCTAAAGTCCTCGGTTCTGAGCTTATTAATTCTGTAAGAAAAAACAACACCAGGTAAATATTTATGCAATAGATGTAATACCCACTAGAAATAATATTTAGTGAATTGAAAAAATAATGTGCAGTTTTATGGAATCTTCTGAAAAAGGATCTAATTGAAGCTGCAATTATATCATAAAAAACATGAAAATCGTAGCTTGTAAGATTTGCAGTCACTGCTTCCAGTAACTTGAACTTCTTAAAAACAAACTATTTTAAAGAACGTGGGAAATGTAATACAGTTTAACTTTTAAGTAAAATTACAGTTTTTTTGTTTTTAATTCAGAAAACTTTATTTGAACACCATAAAAATTTATTAACCTTAGATTACAAATTCTTAAAATAGGAAAGTTTCAAATCGTAACTCTACAAACTGGAGGAAAAAATACTCCTCAAAATTTCTTTAACAAGGTTTCCTCAATGATTTCTTCGTCACTCAAATTGTTTACAACTTACATAAATAGAATGCAACAATAATAATCTTGAATACATTTTAATTTGTGATCTTACGTTATGTAAGGTTTCCATGCCAAGTCATAATACATTTATCGTCACAATACGAAGGCATAATTTTATTTCGCCCACATAAATTTTTAAACTCTGATGTATCCATTTCCGATATTTTAATTTTTATCTCTTTTGATTTGAGAAGAAACAATTTTTAAGTTTATTATTTCAAAAAGTTAAATTTCTAACACTTACGTTAGAACTATCTTCCATTCTTGCAATTTTACAATCTATAATTTTTTAATTTAAAATGATTTATTTGTTTTTATTTGTTTAAATCTTAAACTTTACATTGGACAATTCAGGTTGACAATTAAAATTTAAAAA
>NC_046658.1:152530114-152551421 GCF_010883055.1 Belonocnema kinseyi
TCCAATGTTTTAAATTGCACAATTGCAATCTTTTTATTTTAATAAAGCTTTATATTCTCTTCGGAAATCAATGTATTTAAAACTGGCCATTTCTCTTTACTAAAGAAATTTTCAAAAGGAGTGGAATTTTAAAAAAACAACAATTTTTCAGTCCAGAAAATAAGAAAGGAAAACTAATTTTTAATTAAACAGACAAATTTTCGACAAAAGAGATAAATATTGAACCAAGATTATTTTCTTTACCAAAAAGCCGAATTTCCTTTAGAAATAGGAATTGCTGCAAATATTCCCGAAAAAATATATATGGCTGATAATATTTAGCTCTTTTTTTGAAGACCAACTTTTGTCTATTCATTTTTTTCATAGCTTGTGTGGTTTCTCCAAAAATCTAGTTTATTGATTTTCAATTTTATTTTCTATCAATGAAACAAAAACTGCACGTTCTATCAAAAAGAGATTCAGAACAGATTTGTAGAGTTTTTTTAATTACAAAATTTTATTATTTAGAATTTTTTAATTTCGAAAAGAAGTGTTCTCAAAAATTTTCAAAATGCGCTCACTTTTTCAATTGTTATCCAAAATGGGCGGCTTACAAAATTGACCTTTAGTTCTTTAAACTAAAAGAGGGTAACAAAGACTAACCTAATAGATTAATTTTTTTCAAAAGTTATCGTGCTCATTTGCGAATCACAAAAAATAAAATCGTTAAAGTTTAAGTTAAAAAATTAATTTGCAATAAAAAAACTGATTTTCAACCAAAGAAATAAATTTTGAACCAAACTTCGAATTTTTAAAGAAATTTTCAAACAATGAAATAATTTTCTTACTAAAAAGGTGAGTTGTTTACCAAGAAAATTAGTACTGAACCACGAAAGACAAAGTTTTAACAAAATATTAAGGTTTTCAAACAAATAGTTGATTTCTGAACTAAAGAAGATGAATGTTAACCGAACCATAAAATACTTAAGAGTTTAGTAAAAAAATATATTTTCAAAAAAAAAAAACTATTCTTCAATCTTTAATTTAATAGTTGGATTTCCAAACCAAAAGATGATTTTTCTAGAATAGAAAACAAATTTAAAAAAAATATGACTTTGTAAGAAAATAATTAAATTTTCACTACAGACGAATTTCCAGGCAAAAAGAAGAATTATCCATTAGAAAAGTTGAAATTCCAATCAAAGATATGAATTTTCACTTTCAACTAAATAGTTTAAATTTGAACTCCTTCTTTAATCTCTTCTCTTTTATCTTAAAAAATACATTCATTCTAATTATTCTTCTCTGTCTCTTCTTGATCTGGTAAAATGAAATATTTATAAATATAAAAATTAAGCAAGGGTAAAGAACAAAGCACTTGTTTCTTAAACAGCAACATTATTGTCATAAAAATTCTGAATTTTTTCGAAAAAAACCTAAATCCAAATCTTTAATAATTGTTTATCAGACAAAAGATTTGAAAAACTTTGGTTTTAGCAAAATGAGAATATTTCTTACTAAAATGGAATAAATGGCCAATTGTTAGTCGGAGCACGGAGAGAAAGCCGGAAGACAAAAACTATTCAAAAAACGGAAACCCTGAAAATGCTTTTTTTTAAATTGTTTTCAAAGTGAAATATTTTTCAAAAAACTATGAGTACTGCATGATTGGCCCTATTGGGAATCATTAGTCCTAAATTTTTTTCTAATTTCAGAATAAAAAAAGCGATCAGATTGTATGAATAGTTTTGAAGTTACAGGTATGGCGGTGTTAGCTTTATGTCTTATGAGTTCACAAACTGGTTTTTTTAAAATAAAAATTGCAGGGCTAACAATTTCAGACTTGCGGCCCTTAAATGCCCAAAATGAGAACATACTTATTTAATTTTTAAAAAATCGGTGCTAGCTGCAGAGAAGACAGTAACTGCCCGTTGAATATGTGCTTTTCTCTATAAAATTCTGAACTTTTTCCAAAGGTCTTCAGGGTCCAACGCCGTTGATCAAGAACAATTTGTCAACGGTTAAGAAATTAAATTTGAATTTATTGCTGAATGCAACCAATTTTTAATTAGTTCAAGAAAGTTATACTTTACTAACGCTGATTGCTGGAACTTGGTGAATCGCTGATGCCGGTTTGGTGAAATTGTTCTTGCATCTGCTCAATGTCCCTCCTAATCGCAGTCTGATCAGGTATTTGATTAGCCTGTCTTCCACCCTGCTGCTGGTTTGATATGCGATGTTGACGTGGCTGCGCATCGCTTGTATCTGTCAAATATAATATAGAGATTATTATTTAATATTGTTTTAAACTTAACCCAAAAATTTGCTATTGATAGAAAAAAAGAGAGGTCATATACAACCCCGAAGTCAGTTGACATTAAAAATGCAATTGCAAAGCATTTTCTATAAAGAGAAAAAATCGTAATATTATTTTGAATTATTCCAAATTTTTCCAAGATTTCCTAAAATCTTGCAAAATAATAAAATTGACCTTTTATTTTTCCGATTATTTTTTGACATACTTTCAAATATTTAAAACTTAAAATTAATCAATAAAAACTATAGCATTCTGAATCTTCTTAATAATGTTGAAGTAAAATTGTATCCTCTTAAAAATTTCAAAACTCCGAATCTTGAAGATCTCAGTGCAATGTGTTCAATTTTAGAAGATATTTGAAGATTTTTAAGGAAAATGCGAATAATTGATTGAGACCTGTGAATCATTTATGACATGTAAATAAAATATAGCTGTTGAAAAGTTTAAAAATAAAATTTTAAAGTTTTAATAGGATTTTAACACAATATTTTAAAGTACATTCAAAGATTTAAAAAATTGTTTTAAGCAATTTCCGTGGTTTGAAAAAACTGAAAAACTTTTTTTAAGATTACTGATGAAAATATTGAATAATTTTATACTTAAAAAATTCTTCTTTTAACAAAATGTGAAAAATTCAAATATAATTTTTTTTTTAATTTGAGAAACAATCCTATTAAGATGTATGATTACCGGAAATTTATCTTTTTGGGTTGAAAAATAACATTTTTAGTAGAAAATGTATCAATCTGTTTAAAAATCCAACTCGAAATTGTAAACATCTAATATTATCTAATATTTACCAACAGAATCAAAGGAAACGGCAAAAACAAGCAACAGCGTACCAGAGCAGATTAGCATCTTTTTGTATTGTTAATGACAGGATGTGAAAATTAATGACAGAAGGTGACACCGGTTTGGAGAGAAATAGAATTTTTTGGAAGATTTTTTCATATGTGTACCAATAGGCTCTCCATATTCCACGTAGCTAATTTTGATTCGCTGATTCCCTTTTTTTCATCTCCGGCCACTCTCCGGTTCACTGTCCAGAAACAAAGTCGTACATGTGTCATATTCATGGCGCCTAGTAATTACTATCTCACTTGACCTTCTAAATTCAAGCTTTGTCTGTCATAGCACAACGTGCGTCATTTGAAAAATGATATCAACATTTGCTCATAGTTTGAAGAAAGGAAACAGAAAAACAGATATTTATTGGTGCAAGCCAACCTTATCTGTTTCAGATTTTAATTATTCTACATATACGTATGTGTAAAGTATAGAATCATCTGTCATATAATAGTTGAATTTTCGGGCAAAAAGGATAATTTTTAACAGATCTCTTAAAATGGCCACAAAATAATTAAATTTCATGTGAATTTATGAAGATTATCAACAGAAGAAAAGAATTTTGATAAAATACATGAATTTATTATTTTCTTGTAAGTCTGGTTTATTCGAGACCTGCAGCACTGCAGCTAAAACCTTTTGTAATGTTTTACAAATTTTTAGAACCATCAATGAAACATAGGTCATACGTTATATAGGATTCATTAAAAATTAAGATATTTGTCGAAAGGAAAAACGACAAAGCATTCTTCTGCGAAGTCTTCAAGAGCGCTAAGGAGGAAGCTCTTAAAATGGAAATCGAGCTCAAAGTTCCCCACGTAAGTGACCGACAAAAGCATCGCCCCAAAATTTCAACCTCGGATAGTACACCTCTGGAAATTTTCCGGTGAGTTTTTGTAACTCAAATGCTTTATTTGACATTTTTGATAAATTTGAATAATTCATTGAAATTTCATGTTACATAGCTACAATCTACAACCCTTTTCTGAATTAGTCGTAAAGAGACTCAGCTAAAAAATGAGACCCTATTGTGGCATAGCCACTGCAAGAGTGACACATTCAAAGGTGCTCAGACAACTACGGATGCCCTGCACTTCATACAATCAGGACAGTGTCACTTATATTTTCCAAACTTTGTGACGCTCATTCACATATTTGCGACTATTCCCGTGACATCAGCGACAGCATATCTTACGAAACCTTGGATTGGTCTGCTGATGATTGTACTGAGTAAGTGTTGTATAACTAGTGAGGTATAATTTAACAGTGCGACTGGAAATAATTTATTTTGCGTTTTTTTCATATTATTATATTATCATCAGAACTTAAGTCAACCGTGATTCTGTGAGCTCAATTATACTAGATAAAGAAATAATCTCATTGTCAAAGATATCTAAATAAAAGTGATTAAACACGAAATTAATGAGCAAAGAAAAAAGTAAAAAAAAAAAAAAAACGAGACCCACCCAAAGCTGAATTCTAAATCCGCCACTAAGTCTCACACAGTTATCTGAGTGGTTTAAGATACTAGAAAGGGTGCCGTACCTATTAAAAAGTTTCTTAGCATTTTCAAAGAAGCGCACTTTGAAAAACTACTCTCAGATGATTTCCCAGGTTTAATACCGTTTTGCTAAACAAGGAAGATGCCTCGCATCAAATCGAGAAAAAGAATGCGCAGCAAAACAGTGATGCACGTAAGAAAATCCCTCAACAACAAAATTTTCCAGAATCGATCCTGCGCTTATACTTGATCATGCTTTTTCTAAATAAATTCTCTCAGAGAAATTCGAAAAGTACGCGACAGGAAACAATTCCAATGTAACAGTTATTACATCCTCTTATAAGAACGATTTTAATTCTGACCATTTATCTCTTCATCGACATATATTGTTTAACCAAATAGCATTAAAAGGTGGATATTAAGTCTTTGAAGGACGCTGTCGACTATTTAAGTGACAAGACTTGCTTAGACAATTTGATTCCAAAGTTTATGAGACTAACAAGAAACTTATTAACCACACCAGCAACTTCCTGTATTTCTGGAGGATCGTTCTCAGCATTGTGTCGATTAAAAATATATTTGCGGCCATCTATAAAACTACAATGTGTAAACTACCTTGATTTGTTGCGTGTGCATTCACACCAAGCTGAGGAGTTATAGCAAGAAACAGAGTCAAAATTATTAACAATTTCATTAGAAAAAATTATCCGCGAACAGGAACATTTTGTATTTTAAAATATAAAGAATAACGATTTACGCATCATTTTTGGTTAAAATCTAATGATACACTATAAAAATATTATTAGATTTAATGCGTTCGCGAAGATTTATTATCAGAAAAAATAGTTCGGGTTTCAATTGTGTACAAAAATTGACGATTTTTGCCGACGTTTCATGAACATTGCAGTTTACTTCTTCAGGGTAAACCTGATTGGAACCCAAATTATCTCTTCTTATATAAATATTTTATAATGTCCTTGTGAGTTTAGCAATTAAATAAATTACGCATATATTTAAAAAACTGCTATCTTAACCCCCCAGCCCCTATGCGTTCGAGACTCCACACCTAAGAAAAATTTGTTCCGTCCGCCCTGCAGGATTGCTTTTGTTGAAAGCAAAGGTATTCGAGGAAAAAGTGCAGCCCGGATGAGGGAGTTTTTATTCGCATAAATCGGAAGATATCCTCAACTCGAAAAAGATAAATTTTATTTCGAATTTAAAAGAGCTATCAAAAATTCTAAATTATATAAGGATGCTGACCAGACAGAATAACTTACCATTTTCTCAAAGCCTTACCAGAGAACTGGATTAATTATATTGAATCCTTGTTTAATAAAGTTTTGTATGAGAATCCGATTTCAGGTTGCTAATGAAATCTTTCACAGTTATGTTTTATAAAAAACAATACCATTACAATCCTAATAATTATCGTCCGATTGCTCTACTAAATATCTTATCAAAAATGTTCACAAAAATTATTTTTTCCATATTAAGGCTTTGGGAGGACTTAAGCAAAATAATAATAGAATGCCAGACCGGTTTCCGCAGCTTTAGTAAAAACTTACGATTTAGGCGTGAATTCAAAATTTATTCAAATAATGAAGAACTTATATGATCTGACAAACACACGTATAAAGTTAGATGAGAAATGTTTTGATAAAATACAGATAACGGAGGGTGCGTTACAGAAGAAAACCTCAAGTTTGAAATCTTTCGATTTGTTCACCTTTGATATAGACGAACTTTTTAGAGCGAAAGGTCTGAAAGGAGAAAGGAAACTCAAATCTGAGAATGTCATTATAATCATGTATGCTGCTGATGTAGTTATTTTTGCTGAAACGCCAAGTACTACATCTGAAAAATTGACAGCTGTTAGTGAATATTGCCTTCTTGATGTTTTTCGCGGGGAGCCATCCTAAACAAATATTATTTTTACTGAAGCTTTTCATGCTATCGTCCTGTCGGAACTAAAAACTACAGTGTTGGTTCAAGTAACGTTAAGTTAACGGAATGCGCATGAGTCTGTGGACAGTAAAAAAAGGATCAATTTTGTTGCAGAGAATTTTGCTCCAGCGATCATTTGACTCTCGAGATAATAATGATTTTCTATTCGAATCAATTTGATCTCATTTTCTGGTTTATATGTCCGACTAAACAAAATGGCCGCCAGTTATTGGCGCCGGTGTCATAACGACTTAACCTGAAAATGGCATGTAATTGCACGAAAGTGACAACTACACTTAACAGGTGATATTTTATAATATCAGATTTCGTTAGTTTTTTTAAGTTTAAGTAATTTCAAGTTCGAGGCATACCTCGAACCAGAACGGAGGCCGGAGCGTCTTTATTGACTGTTCCAAGAATTAGTTTTATCTTTTATAGTTTCTAAAATTTCATATTTTAACTATTATTTTTTCAAGCTTTATAGAACATTTACTCAATAAATACGTCTAAATATTATGATAAAATGCGTTTTCCTCTTTCTTTTTATCCATTATATGTTCCAAGACTCAACGTCTAAGAGAAATATCAGCCAAAAATATAGTTTTTGACATTTTCGTCAAAGTCCAAATTCAGACATAAGAGCAATTAACAAAAACCGTGCCATCCTAACCTCACATTTCTCGACGGATTTATACTTTATTTTAACATAGATAAAAATGGTGTCAGACGAAAGTTTAAAATTTTGGCGATCATTTCGGAATGCTTCCCGGTGTCCAAACTAATATTTAATAAGATTTATGGATTTTGCAGATACAAAAAAAAAAATTTGAAAGAATAGTAAAATTTCCGTGAGACACTCTGACCTGAGAAAAGAAGAAACAAATTCTATCGTAAAACTCCATTTATAAACTTATTTACATCTGATTTAAACTTTCATTTAAAAAATTGCTAAAGTAGCTACAAATACGAGAGGTTAAGACTTTGGCCGTCACTGAGAAATTTTCTCCAGTGTTGAAACTAATAATTTATAATACGATACTTTATCTCAAATAGTCAAATGTCCTATCTTAAACTCATTGAATTTCTGCAGTTTATACAGTGCAAATACTGCCAAAATAAATGTGGAACTCATGACGTTCTCGTGAAGCACATACGGAGGTAGTATCACTCGAATGTGATAAATTTTCGGATTTCCTGTGTTAGGCCTGTATGCCCAAAGACTTTTCATACTTTCGGATCCAGAAGTATGCATATTTACAGGAATCTTAAAGATTTGAACAAATGAAGATGTTTATAAAACTGAAGCGGATCTAAATTTGGATGATCGTACAAATAAAGGCTTATTAGCTTTCGAGGAGAAAATTGATAGAACTCGTAACTGCATCGAGTAGAGTGAACCCAGTGGGCACAAAATTTGGCGGCGTCTTTACTACATCGTTACGACATCTTTACGACAACTTTACGACATCCTATGTCCATGTCGTTTCGGTGTCTTTGCGATATCGTAAAGGCATTATCAGATCATACGACTTATTTACGTTATCGTAAATACACCGAAACGACATGGACATAGGATGTCGTAAGGTTGTCGTAAAGAGGTCGTGACGATGTCGTAAAAACGTCGCCAATCTTTGTGCCCACTGGGAAGCAGTGACTGCAACTTTGGCTCTGGAACCAAAGACTGTACATGTTTAGTCGCAGGGAACATAAGGGAATTCTCAGTGGCACAATTTGTTTTAAGTTTACGAGCGAAAAATATATCACAGACAGTGATTACGAAAGCCAAACTTACCCAGTGGGCACAAATTTTGGCGACGTCCTTACGACATCGTTACGACATATTTACGACAACCTTACGACATCATATGTGTAGGTCGCTAATGTGTCTTTGCGATATCGTAAATAAGTCGTATGGTCTGACGATTCCTTTACGATATCGCAAAGACACCGAAACGACATGGACATAGGATGTCGTAAAGTTGTCGTAAAGTTACTTTCTGAACGAAAATAGAATAGTTCTTTTTTAACATTTAGTCACGATATAGACTTAATTTAGGTGAACTTTAGAATTAATTCTAAATTCCGGTAGTGGCGTCATTTTAGCCCATAGCGTGGCTAACACCTATTTTCAGACTGGTTAACGGCTAACGTCCAGTCGATGCAGTGACCTAATTCAATACTAAAGTTCAGCTAGTGACTAGTCTTTAGTCCCTAATGGATCTAAATTCTAGTTCTATATCCAGCTACTTTGAAGACTTCTATTCAAGGCTTCTATGTAGTCAGTTCACCACCTGTTTTTTAAAAATAAAAATTGCAGAGCGAAAAATTTTAGACTTACGGCCTTTAAAAGCTCAAAATGAGACCATAATTATTAAATTTAAAAAAAGCGGTGCTGGCTGCAGAGGCGACAGTAACTGCCCGTTGCATCATTACTCCGAATTTCGGCGTCCCAATCAACACTGTTAACTGCATTTTCAATAATTAATTAACTCTTTTAATAAATTTTTTGGTACAAATTTAAAAGGGTATTTCAGGATCACCTTGAAAACATTTTTGTTTAGTAAAAAAAGCTACGCAATTAAACTTCCTATATGAATATGCACTTTTCTGGTTAAAATTCTAAACTTTTTACAAAGGTCTCCAGGGTCCAACGCGGTGCAGCAAGAACAATCTATTAACGGTTAAGAAATTAAATTTAGATTTTTTGCTAAATCCGAGCAATTTTCCGTTAGTTCGAGAAAGTTATACTATTCTAACGCTGATTGCTGGATCTTGGTGAATCGCTGACGCCGATTTGGCGGAATTTTTCTTGCATCTGCTCAGCATCACCCCCATCTGTATGCTATAAAATAGGGATTATTATATAAGAATATTTCAAACTTACCCCAAAATTTTTCTATTAGCGCAAAATAAAGAGAGGCCACAAGCAACCCTACAATTGCAAAGCATTCTCTATGCAGAAAAAAAATCGGAATTTTATTTTGATTTGTTTAAACTTTTTCCAAGATTTCTTAAAATCCTGCGAAACATTAAGATTGACTTATTATTTTCCTATTATTTTTTAACATACATTAAAATCTGTAAAATCAAAAATAAATCATTAAAAACTGCATCATTCTGAATCTTCTTAATAATGCTAAAGTAAAATTGTATTCTCTGAAAAATTTCAAAATTCCTTATCATGAAGATGTCAGGGCAATTTTTTTAATTTTAGAACATATTTAAAGTTTTTTAGGAAACATGCAAATCATTTAATAAGATATGTTAATCATTTTGAAACAAAATTTTGAAGTTTTATTAGGATTTTAACCCATGATTTAAAAATATTTTTGAGCACATTCAAAGATTTCAAAAATTGGTTTAAGCAATTTGCGTCATTAAAAAAAAAACTGAACAATTTTTTTTTTAATTTCTCATAAGAATATTCAATAATTTTATATTAAAAAATTCTTTTTTTAACAAAATTTAACAAATTCAAATATTTTTTATAATGTCGAGAAATAATTCTATTCAGCTGTATGATTAGCTGAAACTCATCTTTTTTATAAAAAACTAATCTTCTTGGTAGAAAATGTATCAGTCTGTTTAAAAATCCAACTTGAAATTATAAATATGATATTTTACTATCTCATATTTACTAACAGAATTAAGGGACACAGCCAAAACTAGCAACAGAGTGCCAGAGGCAATTTGCATCTTTTAATATTGTTGACGAAATATTTAACTCTAAGTTCTAAATTTCACGTAGCTAATTTTGATTCGCTGATTCCCCTTTTCTCACCTTCGGTCCACCACCCTCCAGAAACAAAGTTGTACACGTGTAGTATGCATGGCGCCTAGTCACTATCTCAGTCGACCTTCTAAATTCAAGCATTTTCTGTCATAGAACGAAGTGCGTAATTTGAAAAATTATATCAACATACCTTCATTGTTTAAAAATTTTACGATTATGCCCTTTTACTGTGCCAAATGTCTCGGGTTATGCCCTTCTTCATTTCTAAAATTTGGCGCTAATGCCCTTATGGGCATGTGCCTTTTTCCTGTTACAAATATCTCCGCTTAATTTCTTTTGATTTCCAGAATATTGGGCTCAGGTTCTTTTGCTGTGCCAAATATTGGCACTTTGTCCTTTTTTTTAAATCAAGAAAAATATATGAGATTATGAACGCCTTAGAAAACTTTGCAAATCCAATAAAAGAAAATATTTATTCACCAATCCTCTTTAAGAAGTAATAAAAATTTGGTAGATTATGTCCATTTTCGAAAATTTGGCTAAATTCCAATAAATGTACGTTCTACAGTGAGTGCAAATTGTCAGTGGGGTCATGAGACATGCTTGAGCCATTGTTCTTAGCTATTAGACGAGCATTGTACGTCCATGGGTTAAGATTGACCTAAGCCTACACAACGCGTACCTTAAGCTTTCCAACACTTTAGCTTTACTTACACTTTACCTAAAGTTCTATTTAATTGTAATATTTGCAGATGAGAGAATTAAAATTTTCGTTTTCTTAAAAATGAAAGCAATGGAAAACTATGTGTCATATAAGTAATTTTTTACTAATATTTTGTTAGAGCATCTTCGGCTTCAACCAACAAATTCTGATTACGTATCTTGTGCTTCGCACTCGAGTTAGTCCACAATGCGAAATTTTCAACATTATGTGACTATATTATATTAACTTACGTTACATTTTTTTCTGTACCTCGTCTTGAGATTTCTTATTCATATCTTGCACAATATCGACTATGTCTACTATTACAATTCATAGTATGCATTGGTATTAAAACAGGCGTATTTTTATTGTCTTTTTTATAAATAAAAAAAGTGCGCGCCCTATAAATTTTTTTCTTATAATTACAGATTTGATTGCAACTTGTGTCGTTTTTACACAAATTAAATTTGTTAATTTTTAATGTTATTTTTACGATTGAAACGAATTATATGATACACTAACGCTCCGCTCATAGGAAAATCGAGTCCATTGTCGAGATGCATATACTGTAACTTCATATTCTGGACTATTGTTTCTATTGCACACTTGAGGTATGACAGTTCTCCTTGACTTTAAGGAACGAACTATGTTCGTTATCGAATTTTTGACACTCACTGACAAGAACGTAATCTGTCTTTCCTCTTCTATACCGTGGACTGGTCAAACCACCATAAGAGAGGGAGAAGTATGCCAAACTAGAGAAGTACGGCCTCTTTCGTGTTAATAACGGAATGGACTACCAGGAGGTAGAAATAGAAAGGTTGAGAGAGAGAGAATCGGTTGTCTCTTTCTGGCCTATGGGCTCAGCATACAAGCTACCATGCCAAACTATGAACACACTCAAATGGCCTAAGGAAAGGGAACCTAAACACGATATGGACATTCCTCACAATGTTCAGAATCCCGGGAAATGTCAGGTGGCGCAACGATCAGGTGATTTCGTTATCAACCCATTTCTATAGTTCATCCTCTTTTTAATGGATTACGAGTGGTACTAGTCACGCTCCAATCACTGTACAGCCACTGTAAAAAAGAGTTTCACTCAAACCCACCGGGTTATTTTATTAACGAAATTTATTCCTTCTTTTTGCCACCAGAATTTTTCTTTCCACCTCTCAGCAAGATGGCAGCCGCCGATGATCCTGGAGATAATGATTGGTGGAGAACATCGAGCCGCGTGATGCGTCGTTCTATTTGACAGAACTGTAACGAACCATCAAGCGAACCTGCCTACTAGGCGCAGCGCGCTACACTTTCGTTCTGAACTCGATACTGAACAGCTGCCAAATTTCGTTATTCTAGCGGAGAGTTTTGGCGGCCGATTGTTGTAATGATTTAACATCTGAAACCGCAAAAACGCTCAGCCAGCTCTCTAAATGCTGTTCCGATGATTTCGTCGACCGAATTATAAAATCTTTTTTTTGAATGATAGTATGTTAGTGTTTCCGGATTTTAGATTTCTGGCGATCTTAGTCTGATCGACCCCTTAAGAGAGAGGTGAGAAATGAGAAGTTAGGCTTCTTGATTCTCACGACTCCACTTGTAGGTTAAATTCGCAAGAATTGGATTTTTATCTTTCATGTTTGTGGTTCTTTTCTAGTAAAGTCTACCTTTTTTACCGGAAATTACGGTTTTAAAAATTCTCTCGCGTCGCACGTCCTGGTCTGTGTTATTTTGTACATAATGATTTCTGGGATTTTTTGTGATTTAATTGCCTTTGGTTTTAGATGCCAAGCTTGGCCTGAAATAATTTTAGTTTATCGGGGCCATAGGTGTTAAAAGTCATTGTTAATTAATAATTGAAAATCAATATTTTTCGTTTTTTAAACCACTGCGTCATGTAGAGCATGCCCAAAACTAGTGGAAAAGAGTATTTTACAATAAATTTTTTGCCTTTTTCATAAAATTATTCAAGCTGAAACATAAGAGAGAAATTTCTTCGTTTTTGGACTTGATGGGTTAATGCGACAACAGTTTTAAATTAAAAAAAAAAAAACAGTTTACTCATTTTTCATTAAAAATTTATTTTTTAGTTTAAATTGAACTTCTATGTATGTATTTCGTTCACTTCTTTTTTTTTTGGTTAGAAATTCACTTGCTTGTTTTGTTGAAAGTTAACGTGGTGAACCACATAAGAAGGCTTATTTTTCTGTATTTTTTTAAAGAATTTTTTTCAAGAAAAAGAAATTATTGGGATTAATTTAAACTTTAAGGTCATTTTACTCATATTTTAAATTACTTCCTAGAATTTTTTTAAGCATTTTTCATCGAAAATTTTTGACTTATAAGCTGCTGTTCATAGAAGTCCGTCGTCACAGTCCATTTTTCGCGTGCAATGTGCAGGCCAAAAATTTCACTTGGAAGCAAAGTATAATTTTTGTTCCATTAGATACTGTTTATTATTAATCGCACTAAATGCTAGCTAAAAAGTATTAAAAATTACAAAATTGAGAGGTATTTGAACAAAATAAATACTGCACAAGCAGTACGCTGGAGCGCGCACCGTTTCCTACCCGTTTCATATAAAGGACTTGAAATGTCGCTTTGCTTGATAATACTTTTGAATAGTTATGTTAATACTTTGTGCAATTAAAAACCGAATTTTAGAGCTTTCGAATGCATTTTCCCACCTGGAAATCAAGCGTTTTGTTGAAAATTCGCTTTTTTGGTCTTAAATTAATCCTTTATATCGAAAGTCTACTATTTTTGGGTTTCGAATTGAATTATTCAGTTCATGCTAAAACAAATAGGGTTTTTTTTCACGATTTTAGATAAAATAAATTTTTAAGACATATGTTTAATCCAAATAGAAAGTGCGTTATAATTTTTTTTCTGTTGAGTCGTTTAACAGAAAAAAATTATTAAAAATTGAAGGCGGTAAAACACTTATTCAAATTGATGTCACGTGGGTGTCACGTGACTCAGAGGTTCTCATAATCATCTATCATGTGACGATGTGGCTTTGATGAAAACCATGAAAACTAATGAAACTCATGATAAAGAAGTTAGGCCACGGTCTGCTGCCAATTCTGACTACACTCTCAGGAATTCCCTCAAAACGATAAAGTTGGTCCTTTAATCGTCAAAGTAGAATACTTTGAAAGGAGATTCGTGTCACTCTTAAACGATAAAGTTTAATGCTTAAAGTATGCACTTTAATGGTTAAACGACTGCCTTTTTAAAGGGCGGTGATGCGATTCTACGCATGCGCGTAAATTATTTTTCTGTAAAAGTACGTTCCATTTTAATTATCAAACTGCACCTTCTACGCGTAAAGTAGAATCCCTTATTGTTGAAACAATTCGTGGTTAAACGACTCGCACTTTAACCGTTAAAGGATCTGTTTTCAAACTTAAATCTCAAACGATGGCACTTTTATAATATTTAGATTAAGAGTCAGTAGTACGTTGAAGGAAAGCATTAAGTAGAATTATTAACACATTTTAAAATCCTACATATTTAAAAATTGTATAGTAAACATGACTCCATTTAAGCACTTTTTCAATGAATGCTTTATACATACCATAAATATATGTGATGCGATCCGAGAAAAGGGAACTACTAGGCAAGAGTGAAGTTTTACAGGACGAGCGATTGAAGAAATCTCCGACGCTGCGCACGCATTGAAATATTCTTTTGCAATCATTCATTTCTTGTGAAATAATGCCCATAAAATACTTCTGTTTACACCAACTACAGCCCAGTCACATGGGCTGTAGTTAGTGAAAAATCCGACACCTTTGACGTAAAGGATGCCTGCAATCGACATCGTAATAGAAAATTCATATTTCAATATCAAATAAAAAATAATAAAAAATATGTAAAAAATATTTTATGGGCGTTCTAAAAATCAGAATTTTATATAGTATAAGATTCATTTACCCAGGAAACATGGTTACAGAACAGATTTGTAACTGTTCTAGAACACAAAAGAACATGCTCTAGAACAGGTTAGTGATAGGTTACGAACATGCGAGTAACTATATCTAACTACGTTAGAACAATTCTGTAAAAGTTCTAGAACGTTTTGACATACGATCTGTAACATTTCTATAACAACTATAGAACTCGGTTACCATTGTCATGTAACATTCCTGTAACAGATCTAGAATGCTATGGAAAATGATCTGTAGCATTCCTAGAACAATTCAAGAACTAAATTATAAATTTTGTATAAAAATCTGCAACAGATCTAGAACTTTGCTAAGCTGCATTGTGAAAAATCTAGGACAATTATATAACAGTAATATAACAATTCTAAAACTGCTATGTATCTAATATGGAACAGTTCTATGTATCCTCAAAGCATTATGATATCCCGGGGAATTCTATTTAACCCCATTTATGTCCTGGGTTATTCTAGACATAATCCGTCTGACTAACAAAAATTATACCTCCGAAATATTCGCAAGTTTCAGCTCTCGACCGTAGTGCAGTGGAAGGGCCTCGCCCTTAAGGAAGTGGCTTGTTGATCACGGTGGTCCCTACGTCGGGTAAGGATGCTTCATGCCGCCTCGGCTCCTCTCATAACCACTCGACCCTTCATTTTAACTGCGAGAAAGGCAAATCGTTGCGTTCCCTGGCGCACTACGGCTGAACCACGGCTCAAGGCGGCAAGATTCAAATCCTCAAATAATAAATTAAATCTTTTTGTATCTAAATCTTTTACCCATGAATCATGATTTATCATTTATACCACCATGAATGTTAGACGCATTAATATATGAACTTAATTATTAAAGCTAGGATAAAATAAATATTTATTTAACATAATAAATAATAATAAATAGCGTACCCTAGAAACAGAAATCATTCACCTGCATTTGAATGGGTTTCGAGGTTTTATGAATTGCGTATCTGGTAATGGAATTCTAGATAACCGCACATAGGTTAGAGTGAGGTTTAAATGAGAAATAAACTTTTTTAATCGGCCGCTTAATTTTTTTCACGGACATTTTAAATTCATTATTAAAAAATAGTTTCATAAGCAGCTTTTAAGAAAATCTTGACATTCAGGCAGTCTACTTTTATTTGCAGACTATTTATTTTCAGGAAGTTTTTTTATTTTGTTGAACATTTTTTTCACATATTTGCATCACATCACGAAGAATGTTGGAAATTTATTTATAAATTTTACACTACAAAAGCTTAATTTTTTCTTTTAGTTTATGTTTATAAAAACTCTTTATCACTGAAACTGAAAAATGAAAATGTTGCAATATGTAGGTTATAAAACACGTGAACTCCCTGCAGCCATTAACATGTGCCCTGAATAAGTTGAATGTCACTGGAGCTTAATTAAGTGTAGATTTTATTGCTGTACAGGATAATCTATTGAAACCAGTGTAAAAAGAGAAAGACAAATAAATGGTCATTGAATTTATAAATAAATTTTTGCATCAATTATAATATATTACACTATTATTTAATTTTAGTTTCTTTAAATTTTCAATAATCAGCATTGTCCTTTTCAAATTTGTCACTTCATGCTTTTCATTTGAAACAATTAATTCTTTTAAATTTTAATCTGCATATTCCACTCAGTTGAACTCAACCTGAGATAACCTACAATTGGCAGATTCATGCTTATTGAAAATTACTATGTGCGCATCTTATTTTTATCATTGGGTGTGATCTTTTGTAAACTCCATTTCATATTGAATCTCAACCCATTCATATGGACATTAATGAATCGTAGAATAATCATAGAAATTATTTCACGTTTGTCACTTTCATTCAACTCTATTCAATCAGTATTTTGACGAATGTGGAATGGCAGATTTAACGCACCGCGCAAAGGTGACCGACTAAAAATGTGGCCAACCGGTTACATTTTCATTCTTTTAATCTGCAAATTAAAGATACACAATGCAAACCGACTCTTTTTTAATCGGTTCTTTTTTCCTGGTGAAGGAGATAAATTTTTGTACGATTCGAGGTAAAAGTAAAGGTTTTTACTGAAAATGTATATAAGGATTCAAAAAGAAAAAAAAATTTAGCACATTTTAAAGTTATTTTAACATACATTGTCATTTATGTTATTGATTAATAAAATTGGTTTTTTAATTTTAATTTTTCTTTATTATTTTTTTCAGCATAAGCTTTAGCGAAATTATTTTAAATATGTAGAAATAATTTAAGAAAATCGAAAAATGCCTCCTAATTTCGTTTGTATTGCTGTGGAAAACAAAGCATTCTGTACTTATAAGGACTAAAAAAGCTACATCATACGTTCAAATTATAAAGTATTGTGATTGCGAAATAACTTTTCGTACTTTATTTATACGTGTTTTTTTCTAAGTTGAAAGATAGTCAGTTGACAATGATTAGATGGTAATTGGACTAGATAGATCTAGAAAGCCAAGAATCCAAACGAAATTATGGGTATCTTTTTATGTTTTACAAATATTTTTTAAACTTCAAAATACCTTCGGTTTAAACTAACCTAAGTGTGGCAAGTAATAGAAAAATATTAGAGGGAAAATTTCAAAATGGTGTGTCATCAAAAGTCCATTATTTCTATGTAATTACTTTAATAACTCACATTTTTCCTTATTCATTTTTTTAGCATAGTTTTTAGCCAAATGATTTTGAGTATGTCGAAATAATTTAAGAATATCGCCAAATGCCCCATAACTTTGTTCGCATCGTTGTGGAAAGAAAAGCATTCTGTCCTTACAAAGACTGAAAAAGCTACATCATACGTTTAAATTATAACTTAAAGTATTGTGATTGCGAGACAACTTTTCGTACTTTATTTTAACATGCTTTTCAAAAAAAAGTTAATAGCTAATCAGCCGACAATGTTTAGATGATAATTGGAGTAGATAGATTTAGAACGCCAGGAATCCGAACTAAATTAAGGGTATTTTTCGATATTTCACCAATTTTTCTTGAAGTTCAAAATAACTTGGATTAGAGCTAACCTAAGAGCGGCAAAATATATAAAATACTGGAGGCAAAATGTCAAAATTGTGTTTCGTCAAAACTCCATTATTTCTCGGCACTTACTTTTTTAAAAAAATTTTTCTTTTTCTTTCTTACTTTTCTCAAGGTAGCTTTTAGCCAAATTATTATGAATGTGTTGAAATAAATTTAAAGTGTCGAAAAATGCCCCAAAATGTCTTTCGGATACGTCAAATTATAAATTAATAAATTAACAAATTTTATCTGGAAAAACAACACGGTAGTGAAAATTTGTTGAGCATTGCCTTAAGTGTCTTGTCATTGGATAATTTTACTTGTTAAATGATTTTTTTTTATTTTAAGACATTGAAGAACGAATTAAAAACTGAAGTAGAATGAACTTCCTAAATTTCAATATAGATGGTCAGGGCAATAACGACGCCATGGGGTCCATTAAGGTTTAATGTAACAGTTTTCTACAGAACGTCGTAGTAACATTCGGACGGCGCAAGGAAGATATAAAGTCAATGATAATAATAATATAGACAATATTAAAGATTGTCTGTGATTCGTCATTAGTGCTTGAACATGAACGCTAGAACTTTAGTGCCAGAACTGTTCAGTAACAAGTCTTAATTCTTGTTCTTGATTCATTCTAAAACACATTTGTAAAAGGATTCAAGAACTTCGATATTCACTATTGCGGCACAGTTCTAGAAAAAGCTTGGATCAAATTTTACAGAACGTCTGTGATTCGTCAGTTTTCAAACAATTACGTAACAACTTTTTTGGAATAGTCATTAATCTTTGTCCCTGAATTGTTCTAGACCGCACTTGTAACCTGCTTCTAGAACTTCGATATAACACTATTACGGCGCATTTCTAGAGCAAACTTGGGACAAATCTTACAGAACGTCTGTGATTGGTCAGTTCGAGAGCAATTACGTAACAAGTGTTCTGGAGCAGTTATTAATGTTTGTTCCTCATTCGTCCTAGAACACACTTGCAACACGGTTCTAGAAATTCGATATAACACTCTTACGGCACAGTTATAGAAAAAACTTTAAACAAATATTATAGAACGTTTGTGATCAGTTTGTTTTATAACAGTTCTATAGGAACTGTTACAGAACAGTGCTGTCACATAGTCCAACAACAGTTCTGTCACAATTTTTGACACATTGTATGTTCTAGAATCGTTCTTTTACTATCTCGTAACAACTGTTATAGAACACAATTCTTTTTTTGATCTCGGACATTTATAGAACGTGTTTGTTGGGTATTGGAAAAATAACATCTGACTTTGGAAACAACCCTATTTACTACATGTTCATTATACGTGCAATAATAAGAGCCATGTAAGAGATAAAGCTGCAGCTATAAAGATCTATTACGTTGTTTCATGACATACATATATTCAAGGAAATCAAGCAGTTTATCTACAAGAAAGTATACTCTTAAATAAATAAGATTGTGTTTTCCAGTCTCTAACTTTTCAAGCTGAGTAAGATAGGGTCATTAGGCAATTCAAATAACACTTTGATAGTTGTTTGTCGCTGGAGCATGTACAGAAACATCTCGTAAAAATTATTTTCTACGTAAATTATCATTATATAAAGTCATCTACTTTCAGAAAAATGAAATTTACAGTCGGTACTTTATTTCGCATTTGTGCAGCTTTCCTTAATTCGATGGGTAAATACATAATAATACAATATCATTTATTATTTAAGAACATTGGAAAACAAAAACAATAACTTTTTTACTTGAGAAATATTCAAATAAAAATGTAAAACTAATATTAATATCAAACTTTCGTGCACCTTAGTATTTGTTCTTTCCTTTAAAAGTTGCAGCCACAGAATTAGGAACAGATTTTTAAACCAATAAATGTAAGTTTTTAACAATATTGTTAAATTTTCTACTCAGATAGGAATTTTCGAAAAAGAAAAAACTGCTGCTGAAAGAGATGCATTTTCTTATCTTTTAAGATAACTCAAATTATTCGACGGATTTTTTCAAATTTTATAAAATTACAAAAATTGACTCAAAACTAAAATTTCATATGTATTAATTTTAAATTTTCATAAAACCTAGAATAGTGATAACTAGAGAAGTTTACTGAAAAAAGGCGTTTGTACAACATTTTAAACTCTATTCAAACAATAATAAGCTTATTATGAAACATGTAAACAGGCTATAGCACCTCCATCAGAGGTCATGTATTTACAAGTTATTTTCCTTTAAAGCGTCAAAATTGAGAAATTTACACATCTTATATACTTCACCATGATTGAGCCTGCACGCTTCATGTTTGAACTCAAGAAAAATATTAGTATAATTTTCAATGAATTCTTTTTAGAAGCAACTTCTTTTCTTCCTTTATGTATTCATAACGTTTCTATGTTCTTCACGTTTAATTAAATATTCCTCATAAAATTTGATTTAAAGCTAATTAAATGGATTTGATTCTTATCTCTTAAATTATTAATTGATAATAACTTCACTTCTTCCTAAATGAAGTAATCATTTTATTTAAAATCGAATGAAAACTACAAATATTGTATTAAATAAATGAATCAACTGTGAATATGTTTGAAGGCCTACAAATTTAGAAATATTTTTGCAAACAAACTGACGAGGTCCAAGTTTCTGCTTATTCAAAAGCTCAATAAATGCAAAATGTTAAAAAAAGTAATTTCAGTTCTCAAAATCAAAATTTTTTGAAATACCTTGGTTTTGATATTTAAAAAAACCTTTTGTCGATAATTCAGCTTTTTAGGATGACTTTTTAAGTCTACTCAGGAAATATAATTGATGAATATCAAAAGTGTAATCCAGTATAACTTTTATGACATGCACAAAAAAACACATTTGTACAATTAATTCGAAGACTGTTCTGAAGGACGAAAACTATCAGTAAGGATTTTTTCGAAGACCCCCAAATGTGCATGGAAAACAAGTATATATTATTTTGATTGAAAATAGCCAAACAGGTCACCTTATCGAAATTTGAAATAATGTTTTTGACAAAAACAATAACGTTAATAAGCACTCAAAAACCACCTCTAATACTTTCAACAAAAGATTGTTTTTTTAGTTTTTTCATGTGATTTAACCACAAAATCGCCTCTAGAAATTCAAAAACCTCTAAAAACCTCCAAGAACCAAACCACAGCACATTTATTATTATTATTATTATTATTACACCATTGCGCCATTTCCCTTTCGGGGTAGGCGTGACTCGCTCGGCAGGGGAAAGGAGTAGTGTGTGGATGGGATAGAGATTTTTCAGATTGATCCAGAATTCTCGTGCTA
>NC_046658.1:152551521-152554062 GCF_010883055.1 Belonocnema kinseyi
AACGAGAAGGATGAATGTTGACAGAATTGTCGAATTTTGAAGAAAATGATTCAGTTTTGAGCCAGGTAGTATAATTTTTGACAGAAAAAGAACCATTAACAATAAATTTCATTTTAGGCGTCGCGACTGGAAAGAATAAGTATGCACACATATTCATTTACACACATATGCACATGTACACACATATACACACATGTATATACATATTACACATAAATGTATACATATACATAATAGACATATACATACATACACATACATATACATCCCCTCTTGTGTGTTTATTTTAGGCCTGTATCATTGAATTTACAATAAAAAGCGATCCCCCCCCCCCCGCGGCCCGGTACAAAATCTCGGCGTTATTTTTAGCTTGTAGGTTTAAATTTCCTTTGTTTTCTTTCTTTTATCGTGAAATTATAATGAATTGCTATGAATTACTTATCTTTAAGTACGTTCCTCTAGCATATAGGATAGCGCAGTAGAGTCATCCGAAGTCTATCGGATTGCGCAGTAGGGGTTAATAATGCTCGTAGATGTGCAGCAAGGTCTGCAGAGTGTCTTAATGATTGGCAGACACGTCAGGTATACGCGTGTGCGCAGTAAATGCCTACTTCACGCAGGGATGCGCAGTAGATATACTCTGCAGTCAAAGTTGCGCGTTGGAGAGCTCCGATATGTAGCGGTGCACATTACAGGTACATAGCTCGTACGGATGCGCAGTACATTCTTTAAATGTATATGGCTGTGTCGTGTCCTTATATGGTCTATTAAACTGCGCAGTATAGTGATGTGATGTTTCGTACTGCGCATTAGACTCTTCCAATCTCTATGATTGCGCAGTAGAGATTTATGCTGCGTAGAGGTGCACAGTACGTTCCACAGAGCGTAGGGATACTTGAAAGGCATGTGTGGTACGCGCTTGTACGCCATAAGGGCCTATATCATGTATAAGTGCGCAATAGATATACACTGTATTCAAGGCTGCGCATCGGGGATTTCTGATGTGTAGCGGTGCGCATTATAGATACATGGCTCGTATAGATGCGCAATAAAGTCTTCAGGTACATATATCTGTATCGTGTCCTTATATAGCTCATTAAACTGCACATTAGTGTGATGCGATTCTCATGGATGCGCAGTCTAGTCATGTGATGTGAATGGCTGCGCAGTAGAGTTATGCGACGAGTGTCGCTGCGCAATAGAGGTCTGCTACGCACATATCTGTTAAATAGAGTTCTGTGATGTGAATGGCTGCTTAGTAGCGTCCTGATATGTTCATGTCTGTAGAGTAAAGTTATGTGAGTTTCATGTGTAGTAGGCATTCCTGTGTAGTAAAGTTCTGCAATGTATGTGGCTGCACAGCAGATTTCTGCGACGTACTCGGCTGCGCAATAGAGTTCTGTGATACGCATGACTGCTCAGTAGAGTTCTGTGTTGCACATGGCCGCACAGTAGAGTTCCATGATGTGAATGGATGTGCAGTAGAGTTATATGGTTAGTATGACTGTGCAGTAGAATTCTAGGATAGGAATGGATGCACATTACAGTTATGCGATGCACATGGCTGCGCAGTAGAGTTCTATGGTGTGCTTGGGTGCGCAGTAGAGTTCTGTGATACGCATTGTCTCTAGTGCACAACCGTAAACATTTCATGGTTTTAATGCGCAAACCTGAACATTTTATGGTTCTAATGCGCATCACGCGTGCTACAGAGCTCTACTGCGCAGACCCAAACATTACAGGGATCTAATGTTCAGTTTGAACGCGATATAACTCTATTACGAAGCCATATGTACCACATAACTATACTGCGCAGCCATGAATAACACATAACTCTATTGTGAATCCTTCAAATCACGTAAATATACTGCGCATCTATTATTTAAGACTCTATTGCGCACCTGTACGAGACTTGTATCTCTAATGCGCACCAGTACACATCGAAAGTCTCTAATGCGCATCTTTGACTACAGTGCATATATACTGCGCATACCCACGTGCAGTCGGCCTTTATGTCAAATAATGGTTCTGCGCAGCGCAATTCACCGTATTGTAGGATTCCACCCCCCCCCCTCTAATTGATTTTCGCGCTTCTCTCCCTCAACCACTCTCTAAGTCCACCCCCCCCCCCCTCTCATCAACATCAATATTCTCTCCTCTCGGAGAGATCAATTGTGTCGGATCAATTGTGGTGTCAAGTTGGGTTCAAAAAGATATTCAAAATGCATAATAAATAGACTGTTTCAAATGTAGAAAATGTTTACATTTTTTTCCTCGGAAGCACATTTTATATTACATCTTGATATTTTTTGACAAGTAAAATACGTTACTTCATCAATAAAAAAAAAGTTACATTATTCAAAGTACCTTTTACACTTGAAATTTACGAGAAATCGTTGGGAATTAGTTGAATCAATTTTTTCATGGAATTGAAGTGCATTGGCCTGTCAAACTGGGCCTTCAATTGAATTTCCTATTTGTCGTTGTTGGTAAAATCCCCTTAACAGAGCATGTTCTACTAATTCATTTCACGACTTCCTT
>NC_046658.1:152554162-152558040 GCF_010883055.1 Belonocnema kinseyi
ACAATACTTTTCATCGCATTTTCTTAAGAATTTGCTCTTTTTTATATATAATTTTTTATATGTGCAGGAACCTTTTTTATATTGCGACATGACTTAAAAATTGAATGAGACTAGATAAAGATTGTCCTTCTTTTTGCTTTAACCGTTTGCTTATCTAATAGTTATAATGTATCTATTATATGACCACTTACCTATTCTTGTTTTTTCTTACAGAATTAATAGGATCAGAACAAAGGACTTTAGAAAATCTATTTTATAGATACAACGGTGTCATGCCCCCTGTCGAAGACGTTGTTTTTTATCATCAGTTTCGCAATTTCGAAAAATTTAGAAATAAAGATATGAACGATAATACTGTGACTTTCTTAAAAAGGGATCATATTATATTTGGATGGCAGCAGGGGGATTTAATTAAAAATCCATCCTTTCTGTTTGACCAGAAAAATGTATTTATCGTATTTGACACGAATCAACATAAGTGGGTTACTGTGAGCCCTAACTTATCTCGGGAATTGGGGACAGCTCGTATTTTGTTACTTGTTTTTGCTCGCGATGAAGTTGCTGCTAAACACGTATCAACATCGGCCGATGCAAAATATAAACGAGCACACCTTAAAGCATGCAGAGAGGCAAATAATCGTGTAAATATAGTAGAAACCGAGCAGGTACGGCTTCTGAACGACGATCTAACAACCATTGAAGACATCACCATAAAAATCAAGGCAAAATATAGTGAAGTTTATAATGAAGCTTTTGCGTTTTATTTGTACCAGAATGGAGCGTTTAATATAAACGGGCATAGAAGAAGGCACCCGTAAAATAAATTAATGCTCACGTGACGCCAGAAGTCACCTTCACAAAAAGAAATATTTCATAAAGTACAGGAAAAATATAAACAGTAAAGCTTAAACCAGGAATCAAGAAAATTATCTTGTACTCGGACAACTCTCGAAGGCAGAACCGAAATATCAAACTTTCGTTGATGCTCTAACATTTTCTAGCTTCAAGCAATATGAATGTCATCGCACAGATGTTTTTTCTATCAAGGCACAGCAACAACAGCTGCGATCGCTGTATTTCATCTATCGATAAAAATGGCCATCAAAAAGAAGTAATAGCAAAGCTCGACGCATGGATAAAAATTATCGAAAGTTCCAAAGTAAAGAATACAAGATTTGAGGTAAGAAAAATGTTGGCAGAAGATTTTTACTCATCGTGGTCCCTTTAGAAAAAAGTAACGAAGCGAAAACGAGACGTTGATAAGGGGAAAGTCAAATAGCTGTTTTACCGATCGCTGGTTTACCGGAAGAAAAAACTTTTCAAATAGAAATGCAGTGCGATACGTGAGATTATAGCAAAAGCACAAAAATTTTAAACATCGAAAAAAGAAGTCAGCAAATTAAAAATACTGATATGTTCAAAAAATTTTTTAAATTTCGAGGTCAAAATTAATAAAATATTCTAAAACCTTTAAATTTGTGGAGTTTCCAAGATTTGCGTAGTTTTTGCAATCTGAAAAAAGTCATCAAATTGTGTATTTTCTTCCTTTATAAAGATTCCCAATTTTTAAAGGCCGCAAAAGTTTTATTGCTTTGTATTCTGTAGGCAAAAAAGAATTTAAAAATTTTGGTGAATCTTTGAATTTCAGAGTTCTACAGTTTCAAAAATATCGTTTTAATTTTTACGCGAAAATCTCATGGATTTCGTGTAATGTACTCAGTAAATTCGTTTGCTAAATATAAATTTTCAGAGGAAAGTAAGCGACCACGCAGTGTAAAGGAGCAACGTCAGAGAACCTTCCCAAATAAGTAATTTATGTACGCAATATTCTTAAAACTTTAGGTACATCCTTCGAATAATGTTATAGACAACCACCTTCTGAAATTTTAGCCCGATTGTTTAATTACTTTATGATCTACATCACGAGCAGTTTTGAGATAATCGCCTTTAAATTTTCAATACGATAAAACTATTAGTTTCAGTTACTATCCGATTAATCAGCGATTCCAGGCGCATATAATAAAAGTACAACTTCCTCGAAAAATAGGTCATATTCCATCTGTTTTGCAAACACTAAGGATACAACAGGTTGATACGAAGGCATTGTGAAAGAAAGGTTGCCCCACTCCAAGCGCTCCAGGTACCAGACTCTCTAGTTCATAGTATATATTTCCTTTTTCTTTGTACTCTCAATATATTTTACTTTCAAAATATGTGGAAAAAATCTATTTTTGGAAAATTGTAAAGGGTTTTCTCTCCTTAAGATTGTAGCGTTGCGTTGTTATGACTAATTGTGCTAGATGCTTAAGGTTCGCCATTACACGGGCCGAGTTCGGTAACCATGGCGATTGAAGTGGTTGCGTCGTAAGTTTGTCAGCGGTCTTTATTCCAGGGTTCGTTAGGGGGTTGTATTAGTCTTCCAACATTTTAGGATCCCACCCTAGTTACGATGGATTTGTTGTCAAAGGCGTTAATGGTGGTCGACCAATGTTGTTTGTTGAATTCTTGGCTTTATGTTGAGTAATTTTGCACATTAATTTAATTATTTGACGTTAAATGGGATTTTAAATTTGATTTTAATCTGATCTAAATTTCTAAACTCTTGCTGCATATATTTTAGTCAATTTTTTATTACAATTAGGATCAGGAGTATCTATCAGCGGCGTTTCTTCTGGTACATGTCTTACCGAAAATTAACTCTTCGATTTTCGTAGAAACAAGGGATGCTTTAGCAAATGTAAATTTTGTAGAAATTTTGCCTCAAATACTTCCTACCAAAAACAGTGTAAAGACTCGTGGACGGTTATATCCGCCATAAGGTTTTGTCCAATAGGGCTCTTCACAAGCAACAACACGCCTATAGGGCTGGTCACTCGACTTAGACGATTCCACGCACCGCATTTAACCTGATATAAAGACAACTGAAGCAGCTGCGATTGGACCTTTATGCACATGTAAAAAGTCTTTAACCACACCTCTAGAGAGGCGCTGAGGGTGACCATGATCGCCCACGGTGTCCCTACTGTAGTCGTGAAATGCACCTGCCACATGTTGACCAATAGGAACCTTACCACGACTAAGGGTGATACAACTTTATGTGGAACCGCTGACACGTGATGTCCACAGGGAGCTGTTTTATCGCCCTTGCTGTAGTGCCTGGTAGCGGATGAACTGCTTAATCTGCTCGGGAGTTAGTGCCACCACGTTATAGGCTATGCGGACGACATGCTGGTTATCGTGTGCTGCCAGAACTGGCAGAACTGGCTGAACAAAAACTGGGAATCAAAAAGCAAGACAAATATCTAGGAGCCATTCTGGATAAGAAGCTGTCATGGAACGGGAACCTGGAAAACAAGTGCAAGAAGCTAGTGGTGACGCTTTGGCTCTGTAGGAAAGTCATAGGGAAAAACTAGGGCTTGAAACCGGAGACACTTATGTGGATCTACACAGCGATCCGGCGACCCAGGCTAACCTATGCGGCGGTGGTATGGTGGAGCAAGGTCGAACTGTCTACTGTGAAGTTTCGACTGGAAAACATCAGAGACTGATTCTGAGAGGCATCACTGGTGCCTCGAAGTCGGCACTCACGGCGGCTCTGGATGCACTAATAGGTTTGAAACCCATTCATCTCACCACAAAGGCCGCAGCAGCAAAATTCTTCCTTCAAAATTTAACTATTTTAGGAGACAGTTAAACTATTTTTTCTCATTTATAGAAAAAAAGATTCGCGATAAAACGAAAGTAAAATCTTTTGATTCAGAAGGTTGAATGACATAGTGACTAGGTGCCATGCATGCAACACGTGTAAAACTATTCTCTAGAGGGGAGGGCAGAATGTGGAAAAGGGGGAATCATCGAATTAAAATTAGCTACGTGGA
>NC_046658.1:152558140-152568953 GCF_010883055.1 Belonocnema kinseyi
TCCTCTAGAAAATTCCACTTCTCTCCAAATCAGTATCATTTACTGTCATCTACTGTCAAATAATGTCATGAACTATATTCAAAAAGGCGAATCGCCGCAAGTACTTCATTGTTTGTTTTTGGCGCTTTCCTTAATTCTATTGTTAAATATAATATAATAAAATGTTATTAATTTTAAGTTGAATTTTGAAACATTTTGATAAATTTTCTACCAAGAAGTTTAGTTCATAAACAAAAAAGATATATTTTAGAGAGTCTACGTGCTTAATTCCTAAAAATATAACCAAGAATCCGTAGTTTCTGATTGAAATTCAATATTTTGCCATTTTTTGGTGCAGTCAATTATTCCTAAAACAATTTGTAATCATTTTAACAATTATTTATTGCTTATTTTACAAATTTCGAAAAATTGAGCCAAAGATGTCTACTTTTTCAAATTGATATCCTATGCTACTTTTTATTAAATAATTTCATAATTTTTTTAAAACTTAACAAATTTTTATTTATTTAAATAATTATTATTTGCTCAATCCGTTCTTTTACGACAACGAGAAAAATTAAATAAAATATAAGACATACGATTAATTACAATTTCAAAAGTATTCTTGGAAAAATAATTTTCTAAACAAATTATATTTAGTTAAGTAATCAAAAGTGGTAAATTCATTCTTTCTATACACTATAGATTCAGAACCATAATTGTATGTGTTCTATTTTATTTAATTTCAGTTTAGTTATCGAAAGAACCTCCTTAAGCTAATAAAGATTACTTAAACAAGTAGACATTTATTAAACATTAAAATGCTAAATATTCAAGTTATTTATCAGTAATAATTTGTGAAGAAAATTCATGAGTTCAATTTTCCGAAAATTCTCAATTTTCCCATGTTAATTAAATAGGATTTTTAAGTGCCCTGTGGCTCGAAAAACATTTTTTCGATGTAATTGAAAGTGTTTCATAAATTACTACCACAGGATTTCGCCAGGAGCGGGAGCTAATTTGAAAAAAACTGCACCCGATACTTTGCACTTTTTATCTGGAAAACTGCACGCGATAAGCAGGGATACTTTTCAGGCTACTAACCGGTGAAAGCTTGGCACCTCCAAGAGCGCCGATGATAAGAACGATTAGTTTAACAGAAAATTCCGAGTACAATCGTCGCAACTCCCTTATAAGGTCTCTATACTTTTCTTTCTTTTTATTCTCCTTGGCTATGATGTTTTTGTCACCTGGTGTCGAAAATTCGATAACGAGCATGGTTCGCTTCTCGAAGTCAAGATGTACCATGTCAGGCCAACAATGCCGACCAATCGAGAGCTGAACGGGGTGATATGGCACGGCTGCATGCTCTGTGGTGCGAGTAATACCCGAAACTATCAACTCCGAAAAGGGGGCTATGTAAGCGGAACTCCTACTCTACTACAGCTAGAACAAGCCGGCAACAGAGAAAGAGAGGCGGCACTAACACCAACCGCGGGCAGGCATCTAATAAAGGAAGAGCGATGCTTTACGACCCGGAGAAACATCAACACCAAGGTTTCTCTCAAGCTTAAGATCTGGCTGAAATGGATGACGAGCTTCGTGGACATTTTTCCGGAGAAGCCAACCTCTGCGCTATCAATTGTTGTGTGTATAATGCAGCGAGAGCTTCGGCCGATGTGAACCGTAAAAGAAAACGAACCGTTGATCATAACACCAAAAGACGAATGCATCAACTTGCCATAAAGATGGGCTGGGCAAGACAGTACGCGTCCCTCATTCAGTGTGTGATTGACTATATCACATCTGGCAGGAATTTTACCGCCAAGGTTCGAAAGTTCGCGCGCGAACTCCGGACCCGTTATCACACACTTAACAAGTCAAAGTTTCTGACCATCAGGTAGCATATTGTTAAGAGAATGCAGATAATGTCCGACGCTAAGAGAAGTCTAGAGCGGAGAGAGATTGATGCCGCTTTGGAAAACCAGATTTACTATCTCATCTGGAAAAAATCGTGTGACAACTAACAAGGTCACCTTTCAGAGAGGTGTCGTTCAGGGCGACACCATGAGCACACTTCTCTTTTGCCTTACATTATTGCCACTGTCTCTAGCACTTCGCCATTCCGACGGGTACTTGTGCGGCAAACCTGCAGATCGAAAGTACAAGGTCACTCATGTAATTTACGTGGACGATCTTCAGATCTATGATAAAAACAAAGAGCAACTACATCTAGCTCTAGGGATTGTCGAACGATATACTGAGGAAATTGGACTGGAATTTGGGTTAGACAAATGCGCCAAGGCTTAATTGTAGCGAGGAAAACTTAATGGCATCCCTGAAGGTCCTGAGCTCGTTGATAGAAGCTCTATACGACACCTTTGCGCTGGAGAGACTTTTACATACCTGGGCGTGTTATACTCACCCCGAGCATTTAGCTCACATACTATCTAGTTCTCCAACTCACGCGGGATCGACCTACATTCAAAGGCACAATGCGGCACTAAGAGTGCCTTATTACCATCTCTGTCACTCTTACAGCATTAACCTTAATATCGCTCCTCTAAATGCTCCTAGGGAAATCGAGTCAATTGTCGAGAATGGGAAGTGCCGCATATACTGGAACTTTATATTCTCGAAAATTGTTTCTGGTGCTCACTCGAGGCCTGCCATGGTTCTTCTTGACTCAGAGAAGCGAACCATGTTCGTTATCGAATTTTCGGCACCAGCTGACAAAAACATCATCGGAGCTCTTGAAGGTGCCAAGCTTACACTTGCTAAGGGCCTAAAAAGCATACTTGCGTGTCAACAATATGCTAAAACACTTGCGGGAAAAATGCAGAAGGCGGTTGTCCTTGGGTCGCTCCGTGTTCTTAGGGTGCACGAGGTTTTTGCTGGATCGTCGTATTGATTCCTTTAAAGACTGTAACCACCTATCTCACGGTCGTGAGACGTGTTTGTGGCTGAAATTTTACCGCGATTTCGCTGGGAGCGGGTGCAATTTTCCATATTAGCACCCGCTCCTGGCGAAATCCTGCGGTTGTCCTTATGACAAATTTTTAATTATATATTGGTTATTTCCCTCTCTCACAACCCTGGACCGTTTCGGTTTTTAGATTTTATTACAAATTACACAACTTTTGAATTAGGAAACATCTGGAATAAATTAATTAGTAATTTTCTAATAATCTTCAGTAGTTTTCTTTTAGATAACAGAATCAAAAAAATTTCCCCATTAGTTGTTTAAAGTTGATGAATTTTGGTTTGCAAAGCAAAAAGCATAAAACTTCTCTCAATATGATACTCATTATCACATTGAAACAGTCGTCATAATAAAGAAAGTATCAATTGTTTAAATATATGGTTTTCTGATTATAGGAAAATATAAAGGCTGATTGTATATCAAAGAAGTTATTATTTCTGCCTCCTATTTTTGTATATTGATATTTTATCCAATTTTAGAGATAAAGAAACTATGCAAAGCCTTTTTTCTAAATTAGCTTTAAAATATGATTTTTGGTGTGAAGGTTTTTGAATTTTTATCCCATCTCTATGATTTTCGTGAGCTACAAGAATCTCCATTTTTCCATGAATTCGATTCTCGCATCATCTACATTTTTTTTAATCTAAAAGAATGAGGACAGTAATTTTTCACGCACAGAAACAATCTGTCTCGACACGGTAGCCGAAATATAAAAACAAGTTTTTGTAAAATATCCGAACAAATATAAATTGAAATAGTAATAAATGAGAAATTTTAATAATAAGGATATTGCGTAAGATATGTACGCGTCTTGAACGTGACAGAAGTTTACGAATTGTGTATCCTACATAATACAGAAATTGGTCGTTGATAAAAACAAAAATTTTCTATATACCTAAGCTTGAATAATATTTGATAAGAATTATTATATTTATTATTTAAATTTAATGATTAAATTTAAAATTCATCCAAAGACGCTGTATTGTCCACGAACTTTGTTTAATGATCGGAATGCAGTTACAATGAAAAATAGTATATTATTAACCTAGGCAGTAAAGTTGAACTTTACACGAGGATGCAATCAATCTCAAAAGTTGCTTATTTTTAAAATGAGTTATAAAATTGGCAAAAAAAGATATAATAATAATTTCTCTAAATCTTCATGGAGGCTTCTAAGTACATTTAAAAAAAATAGTTCAGGTTAAAATGATTTATTTAACAGTAGTTATTTAAAGTTTTAGCTTTTCCTTTCTCTTTAGGGAAAAGTCACAACTTTTGTTCAATTCTAATGATCAAGTCCTTATTTTATTCTTTGAAGGCTTCTCTACAATTCTATTTGGGTAGTGTTAATTAAAATTTAAAGTATGATAATTTATAACAATAATAACTAAATAATTTCTCAGTTAATTGTTTTAAATAAAATCAATCCTAATAGAAATTTAGAGAATCCTTTCAAGAATAAAATGAGCCTTGATCATTACAATTAAATAAAAATAGTTTTTTTAATAAGAATTGAGTAATTAGGTTACATTTAAATATTACAGGTCTCAGATGTTCTCTGGCTTTGAATTTTCGGATACAGAAAATTTAAAAATTTTGGAGAATAATTAAATTTGAAAGTTCCACATTTTCAAAAAGTTTGTTTAAAATTGTCACGCGAAAGTCACATGGATTTCGCGTGGGGTACGCATTAAATTCGTGCGATGAATATAATTTCGCATTGTATGCAAATTTTGTGCGAAATCTTTTGTCTTGATTCGTCGGGGGAAGAAAGCGAACGCGTTGTGTAAAGGAGCACAGATGTAGAACCTTTCTTCTTCATCAGAGGAGAGTACCCAAATATGAGATACCAACTCTGTTTGGCGTGATAGTCGGAATTCTATTTACTGAATTTAAAAGTAATAAAGGTCATTTTAAAGGAAATTTAGTTTGTTATAAGAAGCTCAAATAACAAATTTTATTAAAATTTTTTTTTATGCTGAAAATACAAAAAATGTAAAAAAGTGCTTTATAGGACACGTACTTTTTGTTTTATTAATAAAAAAAACAGTGAAAATACAAAACTTAAATTTTTCTGCACCTAACACAAGCTAAGAAAAGATAAATAGGTAACATTTTTTTACCGATAGTAGAGAACAATAATTTTTATTAAATTTTTTTTTTATATGATTGGTAGTTTCTATTCTAATCGTGAATAACAACATTAAAAAATTTTAAAATTACATTTTTGATGAAATGACACAAGATATAAGAGAGAGGTTGTTTAACCCAAAAAAATCTTTTTGAAATAATATCTGGATAAAACACATGGTTTTCGTTTTAATCGTAAAAAAAAACATTATAACGGCACAAGACAAATTAAAATATTCATAAGGGGCTATGTTCCAAAAGGTAGCTACAAAATTTCCTTTACCTATTTATTTCGTACGATAGGTCGTTTTTTTAACTTTTAGCATACCAAAATTTACCAGTTTTTTTTGTCTAAAAAAGGCTCGTTTCTCATTTATACTTTCAAATTCAAAACATGAAAAATAAACAAAAATTATGATTTCAAAGTATTAAAAGTGCTCTTTCTGAATCAAGGAATTTGATACGCAATCATTCTTTAAAAAAATTAAAAACGTAGCAGCTGAATAGTTTTAAGACAATATCTTATAAAATTAATATAATATTTCAAAAATACTGAAATGTACAATTTTCAATTAGTTTACAAAATTTTAATATAAAATTGTCAAAACAAAATTATTTAAACTAACCACTTTCAAAATAAATGAGTTTGGAATTAATTAGGGAAAAATTAAAGAAACTTCAAAAGAATTTGATCAGATGCCTCCAAATTTAGGGTGAGTTTTAAAGACTTCAACAGGAATGAAATAAAACCTTTATCGAATGAATAGAGGTGAGTAAATTTAAAAGAATGTAGAAAAAATTAGGATAAACTAGTAGTAATTTAGGGTGAATACAAAATGAATTTCAAAAAATATTTTCAAATTTTTTTAAACGGGACAATGAAATTTCGTCTGTTTGAATACCAATGCAAGTTACGAATTATAATAATATACATTTATGGGAATGATATAAAATTTCAGGGATAAACTCGACCGCGAAGCACGAGATACGTGATGAGAATGCGTTCGTTAAAGCCAAGGAGCTTTAACAAAAGAGAATTAACAATTATTAAATCACTGTTGTCGATACTTTTACCTTTAGTTTTAAATAGTCTGTGCAGAAAAGTCGAGCGCTTAGCGTTACGTAAATACATTATCCAGCGCGAAGCACGAGAACCATTTCTTTCCTCTTTTTCATGTTTATTAAAAAAAAGAAATTTTTCTTTTTTAAAAAACTTTTTATCTTCTTTTAAATTTTAATAGAATATTTTTATGAGTTATAAGTATTAAGTTTATGTGAAGTAACAAAATCTAATACGTGAATCTACTTTACAAAGAGAGAGAATAATCATACGCATTTACTTAATAATCATGGTGAATCCCTCATAGAAATATGTGAAATAATTAAAACTTTAAATATGACAAAGTTGTACCAATAAAGACTTGTTTTTCTCGAATCGTTGTTTAAACTGTGAACGTTATATGTTGTCATAATTCGTTGTATGGCGCAATTTGTGTTACGAAATGCAGGTATACAAAAAAATTGAAATATGCATAAAGTTTTACTGTTAAATAACAAATTTTTATTTCAGAAGCTTAAATCGAGAAGTTCATTTCGTTACGTATAATACGAGCTGGCTGTCATGCTAAAGGACTTAAACGTCAAGTGTTTCTTGTGACTAGGCACCATACATACGACACGTGTAAAATTAATGTTTTGGAGGGGGGAGCAGGAGGTGAAAAAGGAGGAATCAGCAAATCAAAATTAGCTACGTGGAATACAGAGAGCCCACTGGTATACATATCTCTCCAAATCAGTATCAATTACTGTCATTTACTGTCAAATACTGTCTTCAACTATACTAAAAGATGCGAATTGCCGCAATCTTTGTTTTTGCCGGTTTCTTTAATTCTATTGGTAAATATAATATAATAACATGTTTATAATTTTAAGTTAAATTCTTAAACAGATTGATGAATTGCGTACCAAGAAAATAAGTTCTTAAACATAAATGATGAATGTTAGAGAATCAACGTGCAGAATTACTGAAAATACAACCAAAAATTAAACGAAAATATTTGGATAACCACAATAAAATGTTCCAATTAAAATTTAATAAAAGAGAAAAAACTTTCATCTCATTTAGGTTTCTTTAACTTTCATTTTAGGAACTCATACTTGCTTTGAATCTTCAAGAAATGTCTTGACTTTTAAAAAGATATTTCATTTTTTTCTTAGATTTAGTTTAAAAATAATTTTTTTTTAATTATTTAAAATTTCATCAGGTATGTTAAAAAAAGTGTTGTATTTTCTTGAAGCCACTCAAATTCGTTGAAAACATTTTTTACATCTTTCAAAGTGGTAAAAAAATGTGCAAATTTACTTTAAAAATTCTGTATTTTACTCACATATCTTATTAAATAAATCGCTTTTTTCCTAGAAGTCTGAAAAAATAATCTAAAAGATCTGAAAGATTTGAAAGTATGTCATAAAATATTCGAGAAATCTGTAAGCCCATTTTCCTTATTTTGCAGGAATTTAAGCAATTTTGGTAAAAACTAATTAAAATTTAAATAATTAAAAATAATGTTCGCATTCATAGAAGATTTCAAATGAGTTTTAAGTAATAAAAACAGGAGAATATTTAGGAAGTCAAAAAAAAAAGGAAATTCAGAAATATTCAAAAAATTTTTTATGATTTCTAAAAATATATTGTAAGAATCAGGAAAATTTTTATAGCAATTCCTTTAGTTTCGTAAAGTAAAAATTTTTAGAAAAAATAATAATAATTGTATTAAAAATATCGTTATGTCAGTTAATTTTCGGCATTTCGACGCTTTAGAAATGCAGCGGTTTCATGTTTATTATTGGGATAGGCCATGTGGCCATATCTGTCTAAATATTAATTTTTATTATTATTTTAAATAATTATCAATTAAATATATTTTTCAATATTTATAAAGAAGGCTTCTAAATATTAAAAAAAAAATTTTATTACAAAATTTCGAATTGTAAAACTTGAAACTTTTTTTATTTCTAACTGTAAACAGATAAAATTGAAATTTTGTAATCTTATAACTTTTCTTTTGAAAGTTACACAATTTCAATGATTTCAAATTGAAAAAACTTAACCGAAATAGATTAATTTTCTACTAGACAGTTGCATTATTAACAAAAAAAATTACAACCGAAAGAGATAAATTTTCAAAAATATCTTAAGCTGATTCAAATTATTTCTTAAATTAAAAAAACATCTATCAAACTGAGAAAAATTTCAAGAAAATGTTTGAGTTTATTTTGACAAAGTAAGCATTTTCTAATTATAAAAGCTTACAATTTTAATGTTAACAATTAAAAAGCGTTAAAATTAAAAGCTCTGAAAGTTCGAAGACGTGAATAAAACATGCTTAAAATTTCTTGCTTTTAGAAATCAAACTTTGATTGTTTAATCCTGAATCTTCCAAACTGACAAAATTTGAATAGGATATAGTTAAATTTATAGAAATTTTAATTGCAATACATAAAAGTTGCCACATTTTTTATTTAATTTTCTCAAAATTTAAGACTGTCATTTAAAGGAAGTATTGAAAAAAGTAGTTTTATTTATAAGGTTTTTAAGAATAAAATTGTATATTCAAACGCAAATCTTTCAAATTAAATTAATTTCGAATGTGAATCATAAAAATTATAAAATTCTAGAACTTAAATTCTAAATCTTGCACAATTTTTAAAATCAAATTTCAAAATTAAAAGCTCTCTAATTTCGAAGATTCACAATGTAAATTTCTATAAGCTTTTAGAGTTTAAACTTGAAACTTTCCTATTTTTGAGATTTGTAGTTTATATTTTCGAGATTATATTCAACGTAGGTGCTCGGTTCTAGAATTATTAATATATATTTTCCATATTTAAATTTTAAATCTATGTAATTTTTAACTTGTTTGGAATAGCTTATTTATTAAGACGTGAAATTAAAATCCAATTATTTTGATAGATTTGAAAATGCAAATCTTCAATTGTAAAGAATAAAAATAAAAACGGGAATTTATTTTTTTGAATTCATATAATGTTTCAGATGTGTATTATATTTATCCGTATTTAATTAAACAAGCAGTTTTACAAAAAGTTAAAGTTACTTGAATCGCTCACTGCAAATCTTACAAAGTACTATTTTCATGTTTTTCACTTTGTAACTGAAGCTTCAATTCGATCCTTTTTCAAAAGCTTTTATAAAACTGCATATCACTTTCAAACAATGGCTTTAAAACAAAGAAAAAAAATTTTTTTCCTGAAATTTTACCTGTTCAAAAATTCATTTTTAATATTGTGCATTTATTTTTATATTACATGTTTATAAAGAAAAATTTAGTTTAATATCACTCATGTTATATTTATTATATTGAGTAGCGTAAGACATTTATATAAATCACTTGGTATAATATTTTGAAATATTATATAAGTAAAATTGATTTAATTTTAATGGGGATTTTCTTAAAAATAAAATTTTGTTTACCGAGAAATAACAAAAAAATTGTTTACAACCACGGCCTACAATGGAAAAGCAGGGAGTTATGGGACAACTAACGCTGCGTTGGAGATATTAGGAACTAATCAACTTAGTTCAGCAAGGGATCACTATTTTGTTTTTTGATGCATAGGGCTGCTTTAATCTAATTAAAGAAAAACTTTAAATTCTAGTTCAAAGTATAGAGTTTTCATTTAATCGCAATTACTTAAAATGAAAAATGAGTATTACGAATTGCCAAACTCACACAGAAGCTTGCATGTAAAAAAACTGAATGACCTAAAAATTTATTTGATACATTAATCTAAAAATTTGCATTAGACTCTTTTTTCATTTTCCGACTTCATCGTCCAATTGGATATTATATCTGTCACATAAATATTTACCTATTGCTCTTTCTTCTTACAGAATTAATAAGTTCAGAACCGAGAACTTTAGAGGATTTATTTCCTGGTTACAACGGGATCCTGCCTAGAGTCGAAAAGTTGAGCTTTGAACATCAGTTCCCCAATTTTGAAACGTTTCGTGATAGACCTATGGTCCGTAATGAGACTCTATTAAGAAGGGACCATATCATATTTGGATGGCTCTATGATAATATGATTATGAATCCATGCCATCTGTTTGACTGCCATGGTGTGTGTATCGTATTTGACACAAATAGAAGCCAGTGGATGACTCTGCCCGATAATTTATCTAGGAATTTGGGTGTGGGCCGGCTTCTTCCACTTGTTCTTGCGCGTGATGAAGTTGCTGCTACACACGTATCAACATCGAACGATCCAGCATACAAAGAAGCACACTTTAGAGCATGCAGAATGGCAAACGAGCGAGCAGATATTGTAGAAGAAAGGCAAAAACATCTACTGTTGTGGACGCTTAGAGCAAGCTATAAAAACTGCATTAAAAAAATCAGGGAAGAATACAATCAAGCATATACTCGTGAATTCACGCATTTTTTATTCCTGCATGGTGAATATAATATAAACGGGCACAGAGAAATGCCTACTTAAAAAAACACACCATGGTGATCATCTGACGTTACAGAGAGAACAGACAACAAACAACGAACAGAAAGAATGAATAAAATCTAAAAAAAGGGCAAATATTTAAACTTTGTATATACGAGGGTGGATTGATAAGTTTCCGGCCTGACCAAGAAAAACAACGTTTTTAAGAATTTTTTTTTTTATTTCTCAACATAATCTCCTCCAAGG
>NC_046658.1:152569053-152591416 GCF_010883055.1 Belonocnema kinseyi
CTACAAGCTATCTAAGGATGGTACTATAGAACGCCACCTCAAGGTAGGCCTAGTGGCGCCATCTCTTGGTCAGGCCGGAAACTTATCAATCCAACCTCGTAATATTGATTGTATCCAACAAGTTGAAATCACTGAATTCATGTTGCAATAATATAAGTTATGTTTTCTATTCAGTAAAATCGTCTTGTGCCCTGCATTTTTTTATTTTGGAAAAACTTTTGTTGGAATTAACAGTATTTTTGTTCATTTTAATATATTCGTTTGCCTTAATGAATCAAAGTTTATGGTTGAATTGTTTTGTTAATGTTAAAAAATATTGTATTAAATCAATTAAAGCATTTTGCTGAAAGTACGTTAAATAATTCCGCTCACTTAACAAACTTGGTGCAACATTTGAACACTATTTTCCTAAGTTTTCATGGAAAAATATTGAAAATTGAGCGAGTGACAGCGAATCCTCGGAGGCTCCTCAAAAAAAAGTTGTTTCGCGGTATATATCATGACACACAACACAATCATCTAAAATAAAAAAATCGAAGTGCAATTTTTGAAGGAGATGTTTCTCGAGATAGCCCTGGGAAGATTTTTTTCGATTTTTAAATTTTTGCTAGCACTTGGATGCCAAAAAACTGATTTTCACCAAAAAATCGGCTAATTTGTTATTGTAAAATAAAATTAATAATTATTCAAAAAACCTTATGGCGTAACCTTGAGAAACATATCCTTTAACAAATGCATTATAATTTTTGCAGATGATTCTGTTTTAAGTTGTGTTGTACAGTGTACACCGCAAACAAGCATTTTTTGTGAGGCGCCTCCGGGCATTCACTATGACTCACTCAATGTTCATTTTCTTAATGTTCATTTTCAAAATGTATTCCCTTAGTTAAACATTTTAATAGTGATGACGTCTTTTTAGAAAAAAAAAGATATTGTTGAATTGCCTTTAGTCAGAAAAGACAAGAGAAAAGAAGCTTTAGCCAAATTAAAAAAAAAAAAGATGAATTTTTTAAAAAGAAATGCAAAGCTTAATATTTGAGTTTTATTTGACAAAAAAGATCTATTTTTAACGCAACAGTTGACTATCTAAAGTTTCATTTTACACAAAAAAAAGGTTAATATATTACTAAGTTTCAGTTTTCAAAGAAAGATTTTTTTAAATTAGAAAATATTTAAGAAGTAATTTTCATGCCCAAACTTAAGAATTTTCAATTAAAACAATAGCTTTGTAACGATAATTATAAAAAAATTGGATTCTTCATATTTTCAACATGAATAAAAAATATGTTTATTGAATATAAATACAAAATATTAAGAGGGCCGTCAAATAAAATTCAGTCATGATAGAAAGAAAAAATTTTATTTTACTCATCTCACAATTTATATATTCGTTAATATCAAGGTTCAAATAATACGTAGTTCTTAAAAAGACAATATTTCGTACAATTTTCTTTCTCATGAATAAGTCCACTTTTTCAACTAAATCCAAAGAAGATGAGATAAGAAGTGTTTTCAATTGCTCCAGTAAATAATGTACTAAATTATATCAATAATAATTACAATTTGAACCTTTCTTACTTTTAGATATTATTTATGATTTCTTCACCCAAATCGAAAGGTACAAAGGATGATAATTTCCGTAAAAACCAAACAAATTAAAAACAGCTTACGGTTTTATTAAATTTTTGTCAGATCTACATGTATGCACTATTTTAAACAATTCCACTCACAGAATTTAAAAAAATTACAGTTTGCGGTTGCTTCATAGAAGATTCTAAAACAATAATTTCCATTTACAATTTTGACTCGTAACCGGACATTTTGGTAAGGATTATGATTCTGATTTATAGTAGAGTTTATTTAAAAATAATTTAACAAAATAAAGTTATAAGAACATTTAGTAAAGGACTAAAGAAAGTAAACATTTGCCGCTTACTTAGTCCTTTTATTGCTGTTCAAATTTATTAATGTGTCTCTTACACATAAGTTTAACAGGTCCAAAATGTAACGATTAAAAACAAAAATTATCGTCTTTAAATTGCATGCACATACGTGCGGCTTTTTTATGAAAAGAAATTTCGATGTAAAATAATAGGTTTTAATGGTTATTTAAAAATGAGAACATGTTAGATAACGTTTGATCCTATATTATCTAAAGTTGGTCAGAACACTTAGGAAAATTGTAAACTATAGTGTTACAGTGAAAAATAACTAATAAACATAAATAAACTGGTGTTCACTGCAACAAGAAGAGATTTATTCCTATTTTTTATGAAAAAAAAATCATTAATTTATTTAAGGTTAACAAAAATCCGTTAAAGATTATGTGATTAAAAATCTGAAGAAAAAAAACATCCTTAAGAAGTAAATAATAAGGTTGTATAAGTTGTTCAAAATAACTGCACAGAAGTGTTAAGTAAATTAAATATGGTCAAATTGTATTGGGATTAGGTTATGACCCAAAATTAATTTTGTTTAAAAAAGAAATATGAATTTCCTTGCATTGAGTTTTATCCTTAAATCGAAGACGACACGACGTCCCGGAACATGCTAGTACTAAGAGCGGTTCACTTTAAGCTGTAGATTCCCCCATCGTGTATTTGACTGCAACCCAGTTCGTTAATGATGGGACAAGAACCAGGCTTGTCCAATATGTCGGGGCAGACTGCTCTCTTCAGACCACTTGATTGAATTATAAAAATTCGTCCGTGACTGATGATATATAGCAGGAAAGCCCCGTGTTAAATAATCAAAAATAAGATCCAACTTTAACCAAAAATGCCTTCGACATCTTAGGCAGTAACCATCTTAAGCCTGTGACAAAAATTACTCGTTTAAAGAATTAATTTTTATATAATAGATTTTATTCCTTCACGATAATTCATTTTGATAAAAAGAGATATTTCGGGTTTCATTCGTGTAAGAAACTACGAATTGTTTGCAGACGTTTTGTGAACATTGCAGTTCACCGTGGAGACTGATCGAACTTGATTGGCCAATCACGTTCGACCAGTCCCCACGGTGGGGCGCTCTGGCTAATCACAGGCATCGTAGAAAGTATACCTAAGAACATCATGACCTGATATCTCAGTTTCAGGTCAGCCCTGAAGATCTGAACTGCAATGTTCACGAAACGTCGGCAAACAATTCGTAGTTTTTTACACGAATGAAACCCGAAATATCTCTTTTTATCAATTTTGTTATCATAATAACCGAAGGTGTTCCATATTGATGTCGCGGTAGGGCTTGAGCTTTCCTCTCATGACTTTGACGGCAAAATGTTGGCAGTTGCATTTCTACTGACAGGGTTCCCCATGCCAAATAGGCTGATAACGAAAAGCAGAGGAACAAAGTAGAACAACAAAACCCACACATGAAAAATGGAGGGCATATTAAAGATTTTGAAATGCTTATCGCTTTCCGAGGATCGTCGGGCGCCCCTGGAGCCACTGCATGCGGGACGGAGGCGATAGTGAACTGCGAGATGGTCAGGGAGATTGCACTAATCAAACAGCTGGCCAGCAAGAACATCTGCGACAAACAGTAAGTAGTGGAACATCAACTGTGCCTGCTGAGGGTGCTTTGGCTAGCGATAGCTATTTGCAGCCAACCACCTCGACAGAAATATGGTGGGACAGCATCAATTGGGATACTACAATGAAAGAGGAATTGGTGCGTCTCGATTGCGAAAGTGCGAAGTTTGAAACGAAAATGAAAAAAGGATAAAATTTAAGAACGAAATTTGCTGCAAAGTAACCTAATATACAAAAAGTCGCACTAAGAGATCTTATCGTTAAGGTGAAGTACATCAGGACTAATCTACACGTTAAAGAAACCCGAGCAATGGAGCTTAAATAACAGGTTAATTTGGCGTGGAAAAACGACGGCAATGAACACTAGTTAGAGAAAGCCACGTTAAACCGGCAAGCAGGAGCAATTGATGCTCTTTCTGAACCTATTGATGATCCAACACCACCACATGCTCCAGAGGTGGATGGCCTTATACAACTGGAGGCAGAACCAGCGTTTCATCAACCAAAAAAGGGACGAAAATGGACATACCATATGAACAGAGATTTTATGCGTCTTAATTTTCTGGCAGAGGAATGTGGGCAAAGTGTGGGGAGAGAACATAATAGACTCTTCTTACCTAAATACCCAGAGCTAGCCGCAAAAATAAATGAGCAGAATCTGGCAGATCAAAAACGCTAAATATCTGTAAAGAGACTGCTTTCGGCTTTGGAAATACCTGCTATCAAAATGGAAGTGGAACAGCAGCTTCCTATTGATGGACTCGCCTTAGAAGATGCAGAGAACGGAGACTTGATTGATGCTGAAGGCATAGGTGCTCGGTATGATGAACATCATGTACCGAATCCATTCGAACCACATCCGGATATTATTAACGATGACGTGGATAGGAAAATCCCAGAGAAACTACAGCACCTTGAAAGGAATTTTGTTCAAGCTTTACTGGAGTTCAGATATGTAGAACCAACAATAAGGCATTCTCTGCCCAAAATGAACATCACAAATGATCTGAGTGCACTGTGCAGCTGTGACAACCGTTAGAACGTTGGGTCGGAAAACTAGGCCTGCTAATGCATTTTTCCCCCAGCAAAGGATCAAGCTCCACGATGGAAGATTAGGTTGGATATGGATGTCAGCAAAGTAAGGTGCAAATTGGGTCGATTCACTTAATATAAAAAAGGAAATATAACCAGAAAGCTGATAAACCATGTTACTAAAATCATCCACCCTCTGCACATCAAGACATTAACACCAGCAACATTGGATGCAATTTTAGACTCTCAACGACAGAGACTTGATGTTCTTACTATCAGACTGCATCGGTACAAAAAAATTAGTGCACGAAGACAACAAAATCAAAACTTTTATACAGATGAAAGAAGGTTCTATCGTAACTGAGAGTAAAGCCAAATAGCTAACAAGGAACCGAAGTCCGTCAATTGGAAGATATGAATAACTACTTATCGGATGTTTGGGTAAAAATGAACAGATGCAATTTGGACACTGCGTGGTTTAAACTGGAGGAAGCAAGGGCAAGCAATAGCCTTGAAATGCAACTGACAAACACCACAGCTTTAGATGTGTCAGCGGTATTCAAAAGGGCAAGGTATTAGAAAGGCCCAGGTCCGGACATGGTGCACAACTTCTGGTACAAGTACCTGACGAGTGTGGATCTTGCGTTAGCAAGTTGTTTTCAGAAGATCATAGAACAACCAGATCTGATGCCAGGCCTCATGCCCCAGGGTACTACGTATATGTTAACAAAAAAACCAGACGCTCAAATTTCATCTTACATTCGACCGATAGCCTGTCTTCCAACAACTTATAAATGTTTTACAGCTATCATTGCAGATAAGGTATATTCTTATTTCGGCGAGAATGATATTCTTACAGAAGAACAAAAAGGATGTTGTAAAAAATCGCAAGGCTGTAAAGATCTAGTCACTATAGTCGCTGTTGCCATGACTCAAGCTCGTAAGCATCAAAGGAACTTACACAAGCATACATTCGCTACACGAAAGCATTTCCTTCTGTGCCGCATGACTATTTGCTTGAAGTCTTAAAACTTTAAAAAATCTGGCCTGAAGCTGTACCCTAGTTCAGACCAAAAAGTGGAGCAACTGATCGATGTCACAAAGTAGTTTTCCAATGATATTCACATGGAGTTCCGCCTAGATAAATTAAGAACAGTGCATTTAATCAGAGGGGAATTATGGACTGCAGAGTTAGAGAACGAGTTCGAAAATGACAACGAGGCAATGGCTGCAGGCGAAACATATAAATATCTGTGCATTCTTAAATCTAAGGATATTCAACATACGATAGTTAAGACAAGCCTAACAACTGCCTTCACTACGAGACTTAGATTAATTATGAAGAGTTTCCTCAAATCGGAAACAAATTAAGGGTAATTAAGAAATATGCTATCCCTGTCCTTACATACTCTTTCGGGCTTATAAAATGGTTTAACAGCGACCTAGATAAGTTTAACAGAATTGTTCGTGTAGAAATGACGGAGCACCGAATGCATCACAGAAATTATGCGATTAAAAGGGTAATTCTACCACGACATTTAGGGAATACGGGCGTTGTATATATCAAAAAACTCAGTGAGTCACAAGTTATACAGTTGCGAGACTATTTGAACAGCAAACAGAATTCTGCGCATTACAGTACCATCTGTCATGAGGATCTTGACTACACGCCTTAAAATTTGTGTTCAGATGGGGCCTTGAATATCAGGGCAGACACCATGGAGGAATTAGAAATACAATGGAGGCAGAAAGCCATTCATGGCAAGCACCCCAACATGTTAGATCAAAATGAAGTGGATAGTGAGGAATCTAATATTTGGCTAAGAATGGGTGTTTTGTATCCAGAGATGGAAGGATTTGTCATTGCGATACACGAAAAGGTTGTCAGCACCAGGAGTTATTGCAAACACGTGTTAAATCAAGACGTGGTTGACCGGTGCCGATTATGCGGAGATACCAACGAATCCAAACGGATCATTACATCCGGGTCAATCGACCTGACATTGTGATGCGGGAAAAAAGGTGGAAGATACTACATCGTCGACATTGTTAGTGGCTTTAACTGAAATTTGCAGTCAACCTATACAACCAACATCCGCAAGTATAGCGAGTTAAGGCACGAAGTAAAGACCATATGGAGAAATGTGAGTCATGCATCTATTCATCCCATTGTGATTTCGGCTACAGGCAAAGTGCACGCAAGGTGCAGTGAACATTTTAAACATTTAGGAGTCAGTAGGGTATTGGCAGCAGCTCAGAAGCAGGTTTTATTAAATACTAATCGCATTGTATGAAACTTTCTTCCCCATCAGGAAGCGAGCGACTAAAAAACCGTGGAGTAGCAAATTTTAGCTCTAAGAAAGCATCCAGAGGTGACTGTTGTCACCTCCAACGATCGTGGCCGCTTGTAATTGTATACCTACAACATCATCCCAGGAGGTTTCAAGCATCATATAAAATTATTTGAATCAACTTATAACATTCTAATCTCAGCAGTCACTTGACTCCGTAGCTATAATGTATAACCGGGTTTAACCGAGTAAAAGTTTAGTAAAAACGTAATAATAATTTCATATTTGAAATAATTATAACTGCCAAATTCGAATTTGAAACCAAGGGAGATACATTCCGGACTTTTTGTTGATTTTTTATATTGTTCAAATTAATTAAATTTACTTATTACAATGCTACACAATTTAGGATACTCCTGGTGAGAGGACTCAGTAAACATTTTCTGTAAACAAATTAATTTGTAACCGATCATGACGAATTTTAAGCGAAATAATTCAATTTTAAACTAAAAATTACAAATAAATAAATGCTAGTAAATTACTCAATGTTTAAACAAAAAGATAAATTTTTAACCCAATAAATGATTTACTAACTTGAAAGAAGAATTTTCAAAAAAATAAATGAATTTGAAGGAAACTTCTGCATTTTTTCTACAAAAATTCAATTTTTCTACCGGATAGTTGTACGCCTAACCAAAAGAATTTTTTTTAAACAAAAAACAATACGAATCATTAACAAAAAGTATAAAATTTCAAACAGAAAGATAAATTTTCTAATTAAAAAGACACATTCTCAATGAAGTTTATAAGTTTTTAACCTAAAAACTGCAGTTTTAAACAGATAATTTAACATGTAACGAAACGTTGAAACTAACAACAAATTGATTAATTTTCTAGCAAAAAAGACGAATCTTTAACAAAATATATAAATTATCAACAAAAAGGGTCAATTCCTAACGAAAATTTTGAATTATTCCCCGAAAAAATGAATTTGTAACCAACTAGTTTAATTTCTTACCATAAATATGAATTTATTACAAAAAAGATTATTTGTCTATTAAAAAGACGAATTTTCAACAACAACAAAATAAATTTTCAGTCGCAGAAATGAATTTTTGACAGAAATAATAAATCTTTCACTGAACAAAATAAATTTTGAACCAAAATATTGAATTTTTAACTAAAAGGTTGAATTTATAACCAAAAAGATTAATTTTCTACAAAAAAGTAACTGTTTATATAATACATTAATATTCAATCAAATAGTTTAATTTTCAACCTAAGAAATATACCCAAAAAAAGATCCTAGAAAATACGAATTTTCATAAATTAGCATTAAAATGAAGTATTAAATTAGCCTTAAATGAGCCGTAAATACCTTATAGGCTAGAATATAATAATTCAAACTCCATAATAATTGGACACTAATTAAATCACTTAATTAGTTAAGTTTAATTATTATTTGAATTAATAATGCAATTAATAGTATCTATTATTCAATAAATAATCAATTTAGTATGTAATCATTCAATTTATGACATTAAGAATTTAATTTAACTTAATTGAAATTGAAATAAATTAATTGAATATAATTCAGTAACTGAAAAATTCAATAATTGTGATCAAGGTTTCATCGGAGTCGTGGCAACCGCATTTCATAATGAATACAATTTTAAGGTCTTCATTTTCATGAAAAATTCATCTGTTAAGTCAATAGTTGCGAAAATAAACAATTTCTGTTTTGGAATTGTTTTCGAACTTTGCAATAAAATGACTATGACAAACGTTTACAGCTGTGGTCAACTAATGACAATACAGTTTAAAAAATGTGATTTTTTAATGTCGACTTTTGCAGCGGGCTCCCGGACTATTATACCATAGTATTTACTTTACGAAATTAAATATATCATTAGAAAAATCATCATATGTTGTGAAATAATTTTTTGTTGCTTCTAGCCTCTCATTTAAACAAAATTCACCTAAATTATATATTACTATATTGTCATACAAGATCTGTCATTTTGAGTTTCGTAATTCTTACACTGAATTTTCGAATTTTAGCAACTTCTTACAATACCCTAGTAGAATCAATTGTCAAACATATTGACAAAAGTTTTAACATTTGGCGTTCTTCGTTGGCAAAGTGTGGATCGTGTCTACATCGCAAATATCTAAAATATTCAAGGATAGTAAATGGAATGTTAATCTTGAGAAAAAACTCCACATCACCGCCAGAATGCAGTAATGATATTTTTCAATCTGACGTGAAGGCTGGCATACATACGAGTACACCCAGTTCAAGATCAGTCGAAGTTTCTCATTCTAGAAAGATGGGAATTTTAACTTTCATTCTGTGTTTCTTCGTGTCCATATTACAGGGCAATTATGTTGGTAAGTAGAATATAATATAATACTGAGTCAATTTTTTATTAAAATATCTTACGAATTTGCAACAAATTTTATTCATGATGGAGCAAAATGTTGCTACGGAAATAAATAAATGTGAAATAAAAGTTTTGTAACATTACAGAAAAAGCTGAAATTTGAGTATTGTTGCGGCTCAATTAAAATTTGGCACTCTTTCGAACTTAGGCTCTGAAGGAACCGTTTTTGAGGGTTCCTTTTTGGTTCGCTGATATCCAAAAAATATGAAAAAACGTGTTTTATTATCCTTTAAACCAAAGTATCCCGTGTAGAAATCTCCCCGGTTGGCCCTAATACAACAAGGTTTCTGGTCGCATCCGGTCGGGCTACCCCTGGCTGGGTTTCATGGACAGGAACCGGGCGGGAGCCAGCCGGCCTGCATTTTTTTCGAATCACGTAGTCTGGGCCCAGCCGGTTACTGGCCGGGCCAACCCTGGTTATATCCCATGATCGGGAGCCGGCCGGGCACTGGTTAGGTTAATGTTTTTGTAGAAATTACACATTTTTTAAGAGCCGTGATATTATCAAAGACGTAATTATGGATGCTAGATGAATTATTATTTGAAACTTATAATTTAAAGATGCATTAGCTCAGAGAAACAAAAATGAGCTTTTTTAAATTCTTTTACCTGAAGCAACATTTCTTAACTGCTTTTTGGCAGGATTACCCGACCGGATCCCGGCCGGTATTGAAGCCGGGATCCGACCAGTTCACCGTGACGTTTTTAGCCGGATCCCGGCCGGATTCCCCGACCAGCGAACGGCTTAAAGCGGGGCTATCCGGCTGGCACCCGGCCGGATCCCTGATTGGATTTCTACACGGGATCTGATTGAGATAAATACTTACTTGCTTTTTTAAAATTCAATATTACGAAATATTGGAACTGTCACATTTCTTGTTCCCAGTGGAATGGAAGGAGATCTTTTTTTTTTAGAATAAGTGTTAAAAAAAAATGCTATTCCTAGCTCCAACTAGTCTGTAACATCGTTAAGAAATTCTGTTATTCTCTGATGATAATGCAGACTTCTTGAAAAATTTGACTTCTAGCGCACAGCATAACGATGTGAGTTTTTCTGAAAAAGGAATCTTCCCTCGATATCTTCAGTAGCTTAATGTTAAATCATTTAACAGACAATCGGAAGTTTTGTAGTTGTTTTCCTAGCGAAGCGAAAGTAGAAGATCCTTATTCAGAAAAGGATGAAAAAAAATAATATTATCAATATTTACCTTCCAGTGTTTAATATTTTGATTGCAATATTCGAAACTTCGCGATTTTTATTAGGAAAAAAGTTTATTTTTCATTATTTTGGCATCAGTATATTGAAATTTACAGCAAGGCGCAAATTTTTATTGAACATACAGACAGTAAGGAAAAAAATTCACCTCGATTTTTTTGACATCAAGCGAAATGCCGGGGAATGGAAAATCGGCAGAAAAAGCTTCATTCCACTTTTTTGTATACCATAAGTGAAAAAATTATACTTACAAATTATTTTAACCTTTTTTTTGTTATAATTAATTGTTTCATATCAAAGACGCAGAAGAAAAAATCCTATATTTTCAACCTTTATTGTTTAACATACAGTGAAAACCGGAGATAGTTCCCCGGAGTTTTACTTTATTTACTCTTTTGAAAACCTGAACCCTCAGTAATGTTCAAGTTTATAGATGTTTGCATATTTGTCAATGGACAGTAAGAAGTCAAAGGATGCCTAGATTCTCAGAATATATTTATTTTATCGAAATTTCGGACCTTCTTTATTTTTTCCAATATTAACTTACAATGAATATCAGTTACATTTGGCCTTTTTTTTAACAATATCACGTTTTTGCGGTTCGCTAAAAATATTCATTAATAAAAACCCCTATATTATATCTTACAGATGGATTTAAGAAACTACCAAGTCCTATACCAAGACAGCCGCCGCCGCCTAGAAGACGAGACAACGCCGAAGACCCAGAAAGTCGCCGGCAGTCTATTAGACAGGCTCCAAGTTAGTATATTATAATTTTTTTAACTCACAAAACATTGCTCAAATTTAAACAAAAATCGAAATTAAAAATTCAAAAGTACATATTCTTATCGAAATTCATATTTTAAGAATAGTTATTATTCTTAATATTATCAGTAATAACAAGTATTCGATGTTGAAAAAATTGATGTTTAAATTAGCCTAATATATAAATGTTATAAATTTCCATAAATTTAAAGTCACAAGTTTTTTTGAACTGAAAAGATAAGAATGTTTTAACTGTTATCAAATTTCATGGATAACGAATAACGCCAGGGTGGCCGCTGGACCGCGAAACCGGGAAATTACTTTGAATATGTTTTTTGGCCGGAAATGGACAAATTTGTAGAAAAAAATTTAGTTCAACTTTGATTTCAACCCTTTTTTAAATAATTAGTTCAATTATTGTGACCTTTTTCAATTATAATATATAATTATAAAAAAAGAAATTACTTGATATTTAGAAATTTCTGACTGTTCATTTAAAATGAGTAATTATAAATTAAACATTCAAAATTTAAAAAAAAAACTTTAAACGTTACAACTGTATTTTTCTCTTCAACAAAGTTTAACTTGATGTTCTCAATTGAAACTGGTATTTGCATAAAAGAATTATAATTTTTCTTGGAACAGGAAATGTCAAAATTTAAATAATTTTTAAGCTGGGACAGGGAATGTTTTGATATAATGAATTTTAGTTCTAGGATAAAACGGGATAATTTCGAGAAAAAAATTATGAATTGGAACCAGCCAATTTTACAAAAAGTTCTAATTTTTACGAATAGATGAAATGGAGAATTTTCGAAAAGAATTAAAATTTTGGATTTGAACGGGGAATTTTTTGAAAAGCATTAAAATTGCGGATTGAAACAGGGAATTTTCGATTATTAACAAATTCTCAGCTGAAATTAGAATTTGAAATTGCTTAAAATGGTATAATTTTGAAAGTTTTAAAAGTAATTCATTCATTCTTCAATTAAGAGAACTGGAAACGATAATGCAGATTTATATTTTTTAAACTCACTTTAAAATTTGGAACTGTAAAATTTATAAAAGTTTTTGATTGGGCAGTTTAATTGTATTGAATTTAAAATTCTTCAGTTGAAAAGTGTTATTAGCTTTTATTTTATACGTCTAAATTATAGAGTATTTATATACAAAATGACCATGTTTATTATATCTTTTTTGTGTCAGCGCGAGGGGGTGCCCTGGATGCATGTCTGACCCCTGGACTCGGAAAAAAATTAATGAAGTTTTTTGAGGTTATATCAGAACCCTGACGAGCTGCATTTTTTTGAACCTCGAATTCGGATTTAGCGACAGCAACAATATATAATAAACATGGTCTGACCACCAGACTCAAACCATTTTTCATGAGGTTTTCGAGGTTATGTCGGAAACTTGACGTGCTGAATCTTTTTATACCTGGCATTCGGATTCAGCGACCCCAAAAATATATAGTAAACACGGTCTGACCTGGTAACTTAAAATTAATGCAATTGCGACGTTTTTGAAATTTCTGGACAAGACCTCCATACTCAAAAATCCTTATTATAGGGGGGTGTAAGGATCCCTAATATACAAATTATTGGGTTTTGTTTAAGAAGTTCTTCAATAAAAATCAATATGAAATATCTTACAGATGAAGGTGTTGGGATACAACAAATAACCCATATAGCAACACAACAAGGACCTACTGATGCCTATGCTTCAAGTTCTACGAGTATAATTCGACGTTAGTATATTATAATTTTTTGGATTGAGAAAAAATTGCTTAAACTCGGAAAAGTGTATGTTTCAACCGCTGATAAATTGTTCTTGCTGAACAACGTTGACCCCCAGATACCTTTGAAAGAAGTTTAAATTTCAAATTAAAAAAGAAATATTCTCATAGGAAATTAATTAGGCATCTTTTATCTGGACAAAATCTTATAGCTTTCCAAATTTTTCAAATAAATCCAAAAACATCATCAAGAAAAAAAAAGCTTATGGAGAAAAGATTCATAGAGATGTGTAATGCGTTTGCAGAACAAATTCTTAAATGAAAATCCTTGTATTACATTTTTCAGGTGAATATCGTCAACACCACGCCCCTAGTTTATTAGAAATGGAAAGAGCTGAAGGTAATAGATAGATACAACTTTTATTTTTTGCCTGCTGACCCATAAAAATTCCCTTGCTTACACCTCCATGATTTACAGAATTTGTTTTGAAATTATTCCTGACAAACGAATTTTCATCTACGCTTTCATGCTACCTTAATTCTATGACTGCTCGCTTTGCCTTCTTCGCTTTGCTCGCTTCGGGTCGCATGCATTTCCTTATATTTCGTCTTGTCTCGGATTACCAATGTCTGCCTCGCAATGCCAACTTCTGCCTACACGGCCATTTTGACATTACCCAGCCACTTTCGAGCATTGTTGTCTAATAGGCCATTCAGTAGGGTGAAGAACATTATGTTAAATCTAAACTTTTTTAATTTTGCGGTACATAAAGAATTATTTCCTGATTATAAAAGTCGATTTTTAATATTTGTAGCGTTCGAACTCATGTAAGATTTGAGAAAAAAGACATTTTATTAAATAAGTACTGAAAAAGTGATATTTATTCAAAGTAAAAAATCTCGTTTGCTGCTGTTCTCAATATCTTCGACGAAGGACATTTTCTGATGCAAGTTTTTTTTTTAATCAAAAAATTTTATTTTAAAATATAAAAAAGCTCGTTAATTGAACCGAAATAGTGTATTTAGATTATTAAAAATTTCATTCGATTTCAGAGTTTTTTGGGCAAATAGATTTTCTCTATTTTCTCAGCTTGAGTAAGACTGGACTTTGTATCTTTTTATTGTGTACGGAAGAATAGTTTTAGTATTGAAAATCTTTTTAAATATATACGTATATTTATGAAAGATCAAAATAAGCATTGTTTCTTTCTACATTTTTCACCTTTAAATTTCAAAAAGTTATTGTTTACCAGGATAAGTGATATAGTTGCTCAGTTTCGAAAAGAATGTTTCTTGCTAAAAACATTTGAAAGACATTTTTCTTTGAAAATTAAACTAGTTTAAAGAATTTTATTCCGATTTGAATTTAAATTATTCACTACAAAATAAATTCAAATGAATAAATGATTATTGCTAATTTTCCCAGGAAGCTAAAGAAGTTTTATTTGTTATTTTATTGATATCTTTGAAAATTCCTAAGAAGTTCCTTTTTCGAAGCCTTCAAAAATCGGAATTATATTTGACATACTTTAACATCTTTTCGAATTTTAAATTGCCATTCAATGTTTTTAAATTTTCTAAAACTTCTAAATAGCTTTTGAAATGACGTAAATATTTATATCCTTTTGTTGTAAACTCCGCAAAATTAAAAAAATACCTTAAAATTTTGCAAATTTTTTTTTTTTTAATTTGTGAAATCTTTTGAAATCTTGTTGAGTAAGCTTTCGAAATTAATTTTAAAAAAACTTCATTAGCTAGTATATTTGCTTTTAAGTATTTTGAAAAACTTGAATATTTTGCCGTCCTATCTCTGAAATTTTCTGATAATGCAAGTAATGAAACTGAAAATTCACTTATTTAATTAGAACTAAATTTTGATACAAATTTTAATTCTTTCCTAAAAATTTTACTAAACATTCAGTAGTTTGAAATATTACGTTTATTTTATAGTTCTTGTAGATATAAGAATAAAGCAACAGGTAAATAAAAAATTTGCTTTTCTGGAATTTGGCGTCAACAATCTTTCTAGGTTCATGAAAGTTTCCTAAAACAAATATGTAATTTTTTTTTCTAAATCGGTTGCTAAAAATAAGTAAAAAAATGCTAGTTATATATAAGTCCTTTAAAAATCGACTTCCACACACTTTCATTATTCATAGAATTTTCTCATAACTACCTTTTAAGAATTAACATCCTCTAACTCCTTATATCTAATCTTCTCGTTTTTATAGCCTAGCCATCCTCGCCGCACACGCATGTCGCTATTTTCTCGCTATGCCTCGCATTGCTAGCCCCTGCCTCCGTGGCTACCACGTAATACTTATCCGTGCAACCGCATCCCATTCTGGCTCAAATTTCCTGACTTCCTTGCTCTCCTTTCTCACACAAACATTGCACTCTCCTTTGGCATAATCTACACATAGTTCCCGTCAAACCTTGACTCTCTTATTCTCTCCTCTCCTTCTGCCTTCTCTTTCACCATGCTATTATTGTAAACTAATTCATAAACCTTCCTTTCTTCCTCGTCCATCCTTCTCACTTCATCCGTCTGCAATCCATTAGTTCTAAAATACCTTTCCCTTTTTACCTCCATCTTTGCACCACTATGCCTGTTCTAATTCTCCCACCAACAGTCCTTATCCAGCTTAGCTACCCCTCTTTCAAAAATTGCTCCTCATATTAACACGCTCGACTCCCCATTATAATCCCTAAACTCGTTCTGCCTATCTCCCTCCTGACAATATAGTTCGGAATATTCCTTGCCAACCACAGCGTCCACTTTACAAAACTTTCTTGCATCCTATTTACCTCCTCACTTACTTTTCACCCCGACACCTTCACTCCGTAAAATAAGACACTCATCTCTGGGGAATCAAACAATTTCATTCTCCTTACAAAATCATCTACGAACAACCTCTTCTCTAGCCCCCGCACCTGCCTCATCGCCACATTTGCCCTTCTTACCCTCTCTTTTATATGACACTCGACTCCCCACTTCCTCCGAGAAAGGAAGCCCAGGTACACAAATTCTTTCACCTCCTGTACCGCTTTTCCCTTCCACTTCTATTCCCCTCCCTTATTACTCCCACCTCCTATCCAAAACACTATAACCTTCGGTTTAAATTTGATTTGAAAACACGTTTAGAAATAAAAAACTTTGTAGATTTAAAAGTTGGTTAGAAGAAATATATACAAAATATATACAAAAGACTTTTAAATACCTGATTATTCTTGACAGTTACCTTTTGCTAAAAATGTAGCGATTTTTTTATAAATTTGTTAAATTTCTAAGAAAATTATTTTTTTGAATGAAAATTTGACTATCCTATACCAAATTTAATATTTTGTCTTTTTCATTACAAATTTAACCTATTTGTTTAAAGTTTAATGTTTTTTGTTTAAAATCTATTTTTTAAATCCAAAAATTTTTAGTCTGTTGATTATTGCCATTTCAAGGTGGACGTAAAAAAAGTCTTAGGTATTTGTATAAATATAACGAAATTAAATTAAATTTAATAGATTACACCTAATGAAATTTTACTAATCGATTACTAATAGAAATCACTGACACTAAACTAAACCATAGATATAAATTTATATTTTTTTATCATACAATCAGTGAAATTCTGGAAGCAAAGTACTTTATTAGGTTACTACTCCATTTTTAAATAAATTTATAAGATTATCGCTATTTTGGCTTTAAGTCGCTTAGTTTTCAATTTTGATTTATGTATGTAAATATTTTTTGACTTACTTAGAACAGTTTTTGCATCTACATAAAACTGACAGTATGCCTCCCTTATATAAGCGCTCATATACAAATAATATAGCTTAAAATAAAAAGGTGGAGTTATCCAGGAAATCTTACGTTTATGTGTAATTTCTGCTACATTTGTAAAGAAAATCTGCTAATATGAGGAAGACAACTCATCAGTTTTGCTAGCTAAACTGCGGACTAAGCGATTTTTGTGACCAAAAGTTCTGTTTATCCAGAAAATCTCTTGTGCAAATTTTCGGAATTATTCAAAAATAACATTTTTTCTTCCGTTTTAAAAAAAATATATAGAAATTTGACTTTATTTAAAGAAAATAATCCTGTTTTTGTTTGAGGATTCAACTGCATTGTTGAAAATTTTGTTTTCTAGTAATTGAACTTCTTTCTTCATTTGTAACGAAATATGTGCAAGGGGTCACAATTTCTAGCTCTCGAATAAGATCTATATACATTCTTTAAAAGATTTTTTGAAGATTCAAAAATCTCTTCTTGTCTAAATAAACTAGATGAAGCGGAGAGAGCAGTTCCTCCTCTACCACGCGAACATTTCAACAACATTCGTCCAGGAAGCCTCGTTGCTGTACAGATTCAAGGCAGAAATTATTTTGAATATGGAGAACTTCAGAGCAGTGACTGGAGCGACTGGGATAGGCGGATTTACACTGCAAATAGAAATATAGCTATCGGAGTAAATCGCGTTTTTATAACAATCGTTAATTCTGATCTTTCAACAGAACCTCCAGAGAATAGGAATATTTTCCTCGCACAGCTCCCACATCGTGTTCAGTTAAATCGTCGTAATGAAAATCAACGGTCCATACTTTTCATAAAACACAATGATATTATTTATTATGCAAATCTATTACCTAGAGAAGTAAATTTGGAAAATCGTAGAAGAAGTATAGTCCATGTATTAGGCGAACATAGGCCCGGTGCTTATCGAGCCTTCCATGGGGTGCTACAAGTTTGGGACGAAACACACAATGTTCCTATCTTACCTCAGTTCCAGTAAAAAAAACGATTCATCCAAATGTGCATTGCTATGATTTTTAATTGGAGACGACTATTATCGAATAAAAATCATATTCTCTGTTAATGACTTTAACTTAATTTTGTTTTAATCTACTCAACATTATATATGTTAGAGGCAAAGTATATAATCCAGGCATTACATATAATCCCTAGGCATCATCTATAATGCCTGGTCATTATGTATAATGCCTGGCACGAGATAGGCAAAGTGTATAATATTAATTTTGAATACAATGATGCGGTTACAGAAGGCTATACTAAATTGAAAAAGATTTATGAAATTCAACACATGCTTACTCGTTCTTTTTGATAACAATGTCCTCATTGACATCACTTTTTATTTTTAAATTCCATGAGCGGTCCAAAGATTCGGTTCACATGTAGCAAACTGCGATCTGAAAAGGGTAATTTTATCACAGAAATACATATTTTTCAGGAAAAGTTTAAATTTTTCGAAATGCTCCAAAAACCGATAACACTATTAAAAAATTAATTTTGAGCGAAATTTGCAAAATAAGTAGAAACATTTCAATTCATAATCGAGGAAGAGTTTTCATTCATTTCTCTGAATTAACTTCAAGAGAAAGTTTAAGAAGATTTCATGATATTTCATAAATTGTTGAAGAACTAATCTGGTTGATATAAAAAAAATTCTGATAAAAGTAGATTTCCTGGAAAAAACTATTCCTTAGGCAATGGACACGGTAAATTTTTCACACCATTTTTTCCCTGTTCCCTTCGGCAATTTTCGTGTTCGTTTTCCGAAAAAACTGTTTTTAAATACTTTTAAACCTGAACTTTAACAATCATATGAATGATCCAATTTGTTTTCCAACGTTACTCATAAAAATAAAATTTGGATTAAAATTTTTTTTATAATTGAGAAATAATGCTTTTTATAACATCTTGCTACCACATTACAATTTGTTAACAGTTTCTCATTTTTGAAGATATGAGAAATATATAATTATGGATAGAATTATAATACTTAATTTGACGACAAAAAAATGGTTTCTAAAAATGTAAAATGACTGAGCAGTATGAATTCGAGATTTTTACTGTACCTTTTCTAGTTTCCATGTATTTTATTCTCTCCAAGGCTCAGAAATACAGTCAAACGAGGATTTAATGTCATTTTTAAGACTGAGCGTAAATTAAGTCCAGTCTCGGAACTATTATGTCGATCTTCTGTTTTTTATTCTTCTTGTTTCTTTCTCTTGTTTGTAACGCTTGAATGAGCACCGCATATCCTCCCGCAGCTGCTCTCATCCATCCCTACCGCACGTCGTCAATTCTCAGAAACATTAAATCAATAAACACTAAATCCAGGTTGGACTGTAATGTTATACAAAACTAGAATCCAACGACCAAATTTGGACCACAAAAAATAAACGAAAACCAAAAAAACCTTATTTTTATCTGAAAAAACCCAAAAAAACAAAAAAAAACAACAACAAAAATAAAATAAAATTTTCGGAAAAAAAAATTACAATAAAATAAAAATAAAAAACGTAAATAAATAAATTTGCATTACCAACGTTTCGGTACTCGTACCCTTATCAAGGCAAGAAAATTTTAAGTGGTAGAAATTGACATCACCCATGAACAGGTGCTCTCTCTTTGATACCTGAGAATCGAATGAGGGTCAGTAGGCCAATCTGTTGTAAACACAATATAAATATCTGTCACAATTACATCAGAAATAGAGAAAGTAAAATAAAAATAGAATTCATGAAACAGCTACGTTATATGTAATTAATCATATTAGCATAACTTTTGTTCAACCCATCCAAATCGGTTTTTAAATTAACAGATAACTTTTTTTGTTTTTTAATATAAAGCATTTCCATGAATTCCCTCTTTCTCTCATTACTTTCACTATGCAAAATTTGAACATTATCCCAGTCAAACTCATGGTCAACATCAACAAATTCCTTTGTATGTCTGGCGAGAAAACTCTTATAACAGCGTCCCAAACGAACATAACTTTTGTGCTCCTTTATCCTAGTATTAAGAAGTCTGCCAGTCTGTCCCACGTAATTCATCCCACAGATCCTATAAGTGATCTTCTAGACAACACCACCCTTTTCAAAAATATCCAAACGATACTTGCAAAACTTTATCACTGAATCCATTTTAAATGGAATGCGGCAAATAGTATGAATTTAAAATTTTTTTAACATAAGTTCAATAGTTTTAGAAATTCGACCAAAAAATGGAAGAACAAAAGTATTAAACGAAATATATTCCTTTAACTCTTTCTGATTATCTACAAGCAAATTATTAATGTCTTTGTTTTTGATTCGTTGAACTCTAATTGCAATATGTTTCTCAAATAACTCCTTTGGATAATGATTCAGAAAAAGGATATTCCTAAAAATATTTAAATTTCTTGTGTGAAATGAACAATGGGACAAACCTAAATCTCTGTCAACTAAGGTTTTAATTACTGCAATTTTGTTTTGAAAGGGATGAGCAGAAAGAAAATTAAAAATTCTACCTGAATATGTACTTTTTCTGTACCAATTGGTAATAATATTACCATTCCAACCCGTAATTACTTCTATGTCCAAAAAGCTGATTTTATAATCCTGTTCTATTTCATGAGTGAATTGAAGTTTTGGATGAAAACTGTTAAAAGTATCAATGTCAATCTGTAACTTTTCCAGAGGAACACATAATAAGGTATCGTCGACAAACCGAAAATAAAAAGGCGAAACAAAATCTAATTTCCCAAAAACAAAAACCTCCAAATCTTCCATCACTAGTTCTGCTAAAATCGGAGAAGTGACTGAACCTATGGGAGTACCAGACTTCTGTCTATAGCAAAATCCATTAAATTTAAAATAAGTTGACTCCATAATAAAAAATATCCCTTAAATAAAATCTTTTTGACATAAACGAGTACGGGTTTTTATATTAGTCCATCTATTTAAAATTGCCTTTTTAACTAATTCAAGGGGTATACTCGGAAACATTGCAATAACATCCAAAAAAATCATGACATGGTCATCCGGAACCCTTTTTTTGAATGACACTTTTTTGAAATTCCCGTTATTTGTTTTTTTTATTGTAATAATAATTTTCCAATATTTCCAGAATAATTTTATTGCAATAATTTCTTATTGTTTTAATTGTACAATAGTTTTTGGATTTAAATAGAAGAAAATTATTATTTCTATCTTGGAAAACTGTAAAGATATAACTCGGCTAATCGACGGCCTCTTTTAATTAAAATCTCAGGAGATATATTCAGATCGACGATGTTAAATTGACTGTTTTGTAGAATTAATAATTTTCAGAGACTCAATTAATTACCCATGTATTGTGTGAATTTAATAGATATCGAACCTGGTCAAAAAATAAATTCTGAAAAATAGACTGATTTGAGGCACCAGATTTCACTCGTCTCAAACTTATATGTCTCTTCGAAAGATAAACGCTTCTTCTTGATTTCCTTCGACATTTTCGTAATGCCTGGTTACACCTGCTTACGCAACACATGACCTAAACACTGATTGACTGAAAACGAACGGAAGCGATTGTCCTGCGAAATTTTCGCCACTGACTGAAGATGACTAAAGCAGGGAACATGATTAACTGCCGAGGATACTGTCCGCTTTTTATACACTTCTGCTTTGTTGCGCAATCGCTCTGCTAAATAGCAGCGTCACTATCTTGCCCCCTAGAACCACCTTGTCCTCTATAACGTGAACTTTGCTTACGGGACTACACTGTACAATTCACTGGGTATATAATACTAGGTACAAACACACTAGGTACAAATTTACTGGACATATAATTCACTGAGGTTAACAAATTTTACGAAAAATTTGAAATTCAATTTCATCAAACTCTGTGATCGGAATGACATTAAGAAAACATCTTTATTTCGCGGTTTACTTTCGCAAACCCCTCTTTTCATTCTGTTTTGCATACTAACACTAATACGCCCCGGAATTGCGCTCCTTAATTTTCATTGAGGTCTTTAATCCATGCACTAGAACTACCAGGTGTCAGAATGGCCAGAATGAGGCGTTGAGCAATCCGAAACGTTTCGCGGAAACAGTGCGGTTGTCCACGAATGTTTAAACAATGTAAAAAAACTGCGAAACTGCAATGTAGAATTAGGCACCTCAACCTCAATAATTATCATGGATCCTACCTCGTTTAATAATTCAGGATCATTTGACATCCACTTGCGAAGGGGAAACTGATTCTGAAGAAGTATAGCTTCGTCCAAGGTATCCGAACCTATAATTACATCATCAATGTAAGTCCCTTTTTGAATTTCTTTAGCCGCAAGAGAACATTGTGGTCCCTCATCAATTGCTTGTTGCTGTCGACATCGAAAATTGAGAAATGGTGCACACGATAATCCATATGTGACCGTTCTTAGACGAAAAGTTTGAACTAGGTCCTCGGATGGTTTTCTCCATAGGATCTGTTGAAGATGTTGTTCATCTCGATGCACCAGAATCTGTCGTTTACATCTTCTCGACATTAGCACAAACAACGATGACATGGAGTCTCCAACGCA
>NC_046658.1:152591516-152603268 GCF_010883055.1 Belonocnema kinseyi
ATCTTAAGACTCCTGATCATCAGCTGTCAACACGGTTTGAGGGAAACTCTCTTGTTCCTTCCAAAATTTTTGAAGGTCATGTGTAACAGAAGAGGTAGAAATTAATTTACGAATATAAGGGGGGAGTAAATATGAAGAGCGATCTGCTCCTATTATCACCTCGATAACCTTATTGCTACCGAATTTTGGAATCACCAAACGCAATCCAGATATGTGAGGCCATTTTCTAGTATCCATTTAAAAATGTGGGAGGTACTGAGTCAAACGCGGAAGCACAAGCGCATCTAAATGACATTTAAAATCAGATTTAAAGTATGGTGCTAAAATACATGATACTGCACCATTTGTCATAGATGCACGTTTTTTACCTACAGTTAGAACGCCTAAGTCACAAGGCAAGCGACACAGCCTGAGACGTTGTGCAAGAAATTCTGAAAGGATGCGAAACTTCAGAACCGATATCAAGAAGATCGCGCACTAACTCTGAAGTACCATTGCTTAAAGTGACTTGTAGAATAGATGTAGGTAACAGACCCTTAGCCCGAGGTCTAGCCGATATGTCATTACGAAGCATGGTGTGATGTTTCTGGTTACGTATACGGCACTTTATCGATGACGAACACTCGTTTTCTCGAAGCTGACGTAGACGATTGTCGCATATTTTTTTCTTTGGAGCCAGCTCCTTTCCTTGGAGTTAATTAGATGCGCGGAATTGTGGTCAGTACATTAAGAACCACGATAACCCTTGTTCCGCTTCGATGCCTGAGAGTTCGTGGATGACCCTATTTTAATGCATTGGTAAGAAAAAGGTTCGGTTAAGTCTCCAAGTGACGTTTCCCATTTACGTCGATTCAAATGATCCAAACAATCGGTCAAAAAGAAAACCAGAAAGGAAGACCAGCTGTGAATCAAACAACCCAATGCTTTAAGAGCTTCTAAATTTTCCATTGCGGTACTGACTAGTTGTTTGAGTCCGAAAGCTGATTCTACTGACAAAGGTCGCAAGCAAAAAATAGCCGATAAGGGACAATTCATTAGAATGAGCATATTCTCATATCGATCAGCCAACAATCTCACGCACACTTGTAATTGTCATTTTTCATATGGGTGTTGTTTAATAACTTAACCAGCTTACTAGATAGGTCAGTTCTCAGGTGGTGTTATTTTACGACATCCGCGATTTCCGGATTTCCATAGATTAATGATTTAAACAAATCTGAGAAATTTGACCATTCAGTGTAATTACCTGAAAATGTCGGAATAATTATTTTCGAAAACAATTTAGTTGAATTAGAAGAAATACGAGGATGACATTAATTCATGAGTCAATAGTATCAGGAGATGGAAGTGCATCGAATGCATCGAGGTAAAATCCCTTTGAAGTTCAGTACCACTCCTCAATTTGTGATGACAAGTCATCCTTAAGGCATTCCATGTCCTTTCTAAGTGGGGATTTTAATGACTCCACATTCTGCGACTGAAATTTTACGAAATTTACTTCGAATGTTTTTAGCTAAGCTGTGAATAAACCACGCGTATGAGGAGTTCCAACACCTTGAGACGAGTCCTTTATACGATTAGCGAGTTTCAATTGCTCGAGAAGGAACATTTCCGCCTTTTGTACAGCTTGCGATGTACTAATGATACGACAGTACTGTCGCTATTTATTCACATGAACTCGTAATTACACGAGAGTCATGAGTTGTAATCTCAAACACTTTAATAGTCTTGAGAAACGATTTTGAATTAACAAGACAATTTTCGAACGAACACGTGGGCAATTAATAGGTATGATTACAGTAGGACCTCTTGCATCGGGATTCGTCCCATCGAAATCCTCGGAGAGATGTAGTTCCCACCCTTAAACTTCTCCACTGACCGTCATAGAAATCAGTACTCTATGCATGAAAATTGATCGGAATGCAACGGCCGATAAAATGTTAGGGCCTTCTGCATTTTAAGATACGTCACTACGAGGAGGTGTAGCTAGATTTGTTTCTGCGACCTGCCTGCTCGAAAGGGGAGAGCCGGTTCGTCCCGATCCGACGAGTGCTACTGAATTCGTCAACAAGCACTGGTTTCACTGATTCAATTCACAAACTTATTTGCGAAATAATATTTTAAAATTATAGTCTTAGAATATTTTTAATTATTTATTATTTCTCGTAAAAGTTGACATTCCTCCGGAATAGTATAAAAGCCTCGTGACCAAAGGCCGTGACGCGTTGAGATACAAGGCATATCGAAATACACGAATAAGCAACTTACGAAACTGTATCCATCCTTTAAAAGTGGACGATTCTCTCGATTTTCTCTATCTAATTCAGGTATCCGTTTGCAATGCACTTAACTTCAACACTGCTATCCTCAACGTTCATAAGTCACTCCGAATAGTACCGGGAGGAATACTATTATTAAACACTGCCCCATTGTTACAAATGCGGTCGCAAAGACACCCAAAAGTCAAACATTTCCGAACTCGCCAAAATGCATCAATGAGGATCCAGCTCGGGGGACCAAAAATGTTCAAGAATGCTTGAAAAATATTAAAAACCTGCAGAATTGGGCCTTTCTTGATTTACGAAAAGAAGAATCAATCTCTTTCGTGTTCGCGAACAGAATGAATCATAGGAAGAGGAAGTAATTACAAAATTATAATATAAGAATTCATATTCATAAAAGGATAAGATTTTAAGCATTCACATATGAATAGATTAACACATCATCAAATAAATATGTGATAGATAAAACAAAATTTGGAATAAAAAACCATTAAAAATAGACAAATCAGTCATTTCCAGACAGCCGTTCTCGAACCAAACTCAGCCGGAGCGTTTGAAATTTTTAGTTTCGCGCCAAAAATTGTTCCGTTTATTTCCAAACTTGTAAAATACATAAACCGGAATGACCGTCACCTGAAATGACTAGAACACCAATCACAAAACAGCTTTGACACAAAGGCACTTTTTCGTCTTGTGGAATGTGCTGTGTGACCGGCGTTCCGATCATTCCGGGGTACAGCCATTTTCTGCATTATTTTCTACACTATTATATCAAATTCATATATTTATTTCCGTATCTCGGCCTACAATTGCTTCTTTAGATATCCCAACAGGATTAAAAGTGGTATTTTTCGTGATTACTTTAATATTTGCTCCTTTTTTGCACTATTTTTTATTCTCAGCTTCAATGAAAAATCTATCATCTTAGTAAAATTTATATCGTTATAATTCATTGGAATTTTTTTAATGCTACATTATAACATTCTATACCTAAGTTATTTAAAAAATAATAATCCGAAATAAAAACTAAACGAATATACTATGCAACAATGTGTAAACAATATTATCAAGATTGTTCAATTTGTCGAATTTTAAAACTGCAATATAGAAGAAAATCGATTTTCTTAAGAAAAAAAACTGATGGATGTATCAACTGAAAGTAAATAAATTTCTAACGAAATAATTACAAAATGTAGAAGAAGAACTTTTACAAATGTAGTACACTTTGTTACATATGGCATAGTTTTTTCAGTAACATGTATACTACCACAACTTAAATATTTACTTGACTTTAGAATCATTTGAAGATATGGCTAAAATATTCTACGAAATGCTATGAATGATATCGAGCATTTTTTCAGAATGATCAAAAGCAAGCTGAATTATTGATGGAATTTTAATCAGAAAAATCTCGATTTTACTTTGGAGAATATTTTGAACTTTGTTGCATCCAAAAGGAAAGTTTTATTCGTGAGATCTTAATTTTTCAAACAAAATAATTTCTTGTTGTATTCATAACACAGAAACACAAAAAAAAGTGTGCGGAGTTGCTAACAAGACACACGTATTCACCTAACCTGAAGTAACAGAAATTTATTGAACTACACGTAAAGCTCTGGAAGCATATTTTCCCAGTAGCAAATGTGTGCTACATCGAATGGGTCAACTTGAGCCTAACCTAGAAATAAATCTAACCTAACCTAACCTAACCTAACCTAAACTAACATCACGTAACACAATTAAACTGATTGTGTTGTCCCGTTGTGTTTGCGTAACGTTTCATTCAGCTTCGGCTTAACCTACATAGAGGTTTAACCTATCCTAACCTAACAAAACCTGACAGGGCACCTCCACGTGGTGACGGTGGGCAACGGATCCACACTGGCTGAGTCCCTGAGTAAACGGCGATCATGCCGTCATGGCAGACACAGGTAAAAAGTGTATTACGATGCAGGGAAAAACCCCAGTATCGGCGTCTGGCCAGGGTGGGAAAGCGGGCTCTCCGCCGACGTCATCATGCAACCGTAGCTCTTCATCAATGGATCACTTGGTTGGTGTAGAGTCTCATGCTACAAGGAAAAAAACCGCGAGCATTTCTCAATCGCATACCTGCAAGAATAGCTCAGATTCATTCTGTTACATTTGCAGTAAATATTAGGTGAGCAGTTTGCGAAAATCAACTGACGAAGAAGTGAAAAGTCTTTACGAAAAGTGTTTTGACTGTAAGTTGCTGCACCAAGAAACAAAATGGGTTTCTCACGTCATTTGCAATTCCTGCAGACTTATGTTATATCGTCTAAAATATTCAAACAACCAAAAGTACCGCAAGTACTCTACACCAACCACATGGAAAAAACCCGTTGTTCCGAAGGACTGTTACTTTTGCAAGAATTCCGTCAAAGGGTTCAACGCCAAAAATAAAAATAACATTTTGTACATTAATGTGTGCACAGTCACAAGAGCAATTGAAATCAATAAAAATGCACGCTCGAGTGCTTTAAGCGCTTTAGAAGATGATAGAATGGAAGTTGAAAGTCAACGTCATGGAGACGGAAGTGAAACCAGTGATCGAGCAGAAAATAGTTCTGATGATTCCGATGGAAATGATGAAAAAGATGACGAATATGGCGTGCATAAAATGATATTAAAGGTTCCAATATTAGCGTCACAACTAGAACTGAATGATATTATTAGAGATCTTGGATTGCCGAAAGACGGCACTGAATTTGCCGCTTCATTTCTAAAAAGAAGAAGTCTTCTAGAGCCAAAGACAAAAGTTTCATTCTATCGCGACAGGAACAAAGAATTCAGAAAGTTTTTCGTTGAAGACGAAGAGACGTCTTTAGTGTACTGCACTGACGTTAACGGACTAATGAACCACTTGAAGAAAAATGTGTACGGAGACGAAGAATGGCGACTTTTCATTGATTCGTCAAAACGCCGCATTAAGGCTGTTTTACTGCATAACACGAATACTTACGCTTCTATCTCTATAGCTCACTCAACAGTCATCAAAGAAGAATATAACAATGTTAAAATGCTTCTTGAAGAAGTTAATTACACGAATCACAAATGGCAAATATGTGGTGATCTCAAAATCATAACAATCATATTAGGCCAACAATCGGGTTGCACGAGAGAGCCATGCTTTATATGCCTGTGGAATACCAGAGATCGAGCCAGTCATTACAGCAAAAAACATTGGCCTTTAAGAGATTCATTCAAACCTGGTTCTCACAATATCATCAACCAAAGCCTCGTTGATCCAGAAAAAATTTTACTACCACCCCTTGACATAAAACTTGGGCTCATGAAGCAATTTGTCAAGGCTTTAGACAAAGATGGACAATGCTATAAGTATATATCCCTTAAATTCTCTAATGTTTCAGACGCTAAATTGAAAGAAGGAGTCTTTGATGTATCACAGATTCGAATATTGATAAAAGATACTAATTTCGTGAGCCACACGACGAAAATTGAAATGGACGCTTGGGAAAGTTTTAAAGCAGTAAACGCAAATTTCCTCGGTAACAAAAAAAGTCCAGACTACGAGAATATTGTTGCGAAAATGATAAGAAACTACAAAAAGTTAGGCTGCTTGATGAATTTAAAACTTCACTTTCTAGATTCCCATTTGGATAAGTTTCCAGAAAATGTTGGTGATTTCAGCGAAGAACAAGGGGAACGGTTTTAGCAAGACATAAAGTGGTGGAACAACGATATCAGGGTAGATGGGACGAGGTCATGATGGCTGATTTTTGCTGGATATTGAAAAGGGAAACGAATGTAGGTCTTCAACGTAAGCGTAATCCTTTGCATCGTTCCTTCGAAGAAAAAAGGCCACGTTATAGCAGGCAGAAAATAGACTGAAGTAGGTCCATAAATCAATTTACTTACGATAAAAAGCAAGATAAAATGTAAACACAAAAGATAGTATAAATATATCCCTTAAGTTTAAGAAAAGCAGAGAGAAAAAAATTTTGAATAAAACTCTTATTCATTTGCATGTTTAAGTTACGGGTCTACATTTTAATTGATACAAACATTGTCAGGTTAATTGAAATGAGGTCAATTCTACTTGTAGTTCTAAGTTTCTTCAAATGAGTAATGTGCGTCTAAATTTTTAACCACCCGTAGTACAATGAAATGAATTTTATTATGTTACAACGGGAACACTTAAGTTAAGTTGTGTTGCGTTAAGCAAAATTTCGTTAGTTTCTGTTAAGTTAGATTCATTTGTTGGTTAAGATCGAGTTAATCTATTAAATATAGCACACATTTAAGACTGAGAACCGTAAGCTTACATAGCTACACGTGTGGTTGAATTTCATTCGGCTGGTTAGGTCAGGTTTTCTTAGGTTAGGTTAGCACAGGTTTTTTTAGGTTAGGATAGGTTTGACCTCTTTGCAGGTTAAGCACAAGCTGATTCAAACGGTACCGCAAACACAACGGGACAACACAATCAGTTTAATTGTGTTACGTGATGTTAGCTTAGGTTAGGTTAGGCTAGGTTAGATTTATTTCTAGGTTAGGCTCGAGTTGACTCATTCGATGTAGCACACATTTGCTACTGGGAAAATATGCTTCCAGAACTTTACGTGTAGTTCAATAAATTTCTGTTAATTCAGGTTATGTGAGGTCAGATTCTGTTGGGTAAAGTTATGTTAAATAAGTTGATATTAGGCACGGGTTGATCCTACACAGTTGCCGACATGTTTTTGAAGTGAAAATTTGCATCACTGGCATTATTTTGAAATTTATTTGCCTGAGTGCGTGATTTTTCGTCATTTTTTGAGGTTATGGCTCAACCATGACGTGATGGGTGATTTTCGATACCGAATTTGAATTCAGCGCTTCAAAATCCATAGGAATAAGTATGTCTTGTTACCAGATCAGCACACTTTTTTTGTGTGGCTTTGTAATTTTAAGGAGATTTTGAATAAACCATTATCATCCATTTAGATTAAATATTACTTTTTAGGTTATTTTCCATATTGCTTCTCAGAGTTATATATATATATATATAATATTTTTAAGATTATCAAGGAACTTCGAGAGGATTTTTCAAAGTTTTAGATATGTCTAATCAAAAACTCAAGAATGTTAATTTTCAGTTAAATAATTTTACTCCTAATAAAAAAGATGAATTTTTTTTTTTAAATGTGTTACATAATTCATATTTCAACCAAAAACAAATGACCAAATTTTTGACCCAGGAGTTACATTTTTAATGTAAATCAATTTAATTTTTAGCAACAAATACACATTTTTAAATATTTTTTTAACTGGGTTAAATTATTCCTAAAATTGTAAAAAATCTTTCAAAATTAAACAAATTTAAAAATTTTCCAGATTGTCTGACTGCTGACAATAATAATTAAGAAAATAGTTAAATAGTTATATTTTTATTCAGTTCTATTATTGACCTACAAGGATGAATTTCTACACAAATACTTATATTTTGAACAAAGTGAATTATCAATCAGATAGTTGCATCTACACCTTCAAAACGTTATTATAATGTTATCCTATAATTGCTGTATTTTAAATATATAAAATCAATTTCAATAAATAGATTCCACTAAGTAGTTAATCTTTTAATTTAAGAAGACGAATTTTCTACAAGAGAGCGGAATATTAAATCAGGACAGATTTTTCAGTAGAGAGAGAAACAATATTTGAACCGAATTAAAAAATTTTAAACGAATAACGCAAATTCTCTAGAAACTACTTATAATTTTTCTGTCTGGAAATGAATAATTAATAATTGTTTAAATAAATAATAAATAGATTTAAAAAAATAGCACACTTAATATTTATTAGTTTTTTCGTCAATTACGACAAACAAAATATTTTTAGGATTAACAGTGAAAGAAATAGTTTAGGCGAATAAAAGTTGTTGAAACAAACAGAAGTCGTTAAAATTTAAGAAAATAAAATTTAAACAACTGTTAATTGTACATGATAGATGGCAGAAAATTGAAATAAATATATTAATTCTCAAAGAAATAATTATAAAACGTAAAAAAACAGCAACAATGTGGGACACTTTGTTACAGATGAGACCGTTCTTTTAATAAATTTATTTTTTTTAAATAAAAATCCTATTTCAATTGGAGTAGAGTCCGATGAAGTTTAGCACGTATTCTCCATAAGAAAAAAATAAGTTTCTGTACATTTTATTAAAACTAAAATACTTGATATATTTTTATAAATCATATAAATAAGAATATATAATAATTTAGTAAATTTATAATAATTATAATATAATATATAATAATAGTATAAATAATCAGATGATAAAACTGCAGTTTTCCGGTATGAATCTAAAATCTAAATCTTACTCTAATTGACTCTAGTTGTTTTTAATTGATTTTATATACATTTTTCATGATTATAAGACTAAAAATAATTTTTTCACTAAAATTTATTTTATTACATTTATCTTCAAAAAATTTCTGAATATAAATAAGAATTTAATAATTGAATTATTAAATTAAAAATTTAATTTTTAACCAAATACCGAAACTTTCTACCGTAATAGTTGAATTTTCAATGCAAAAATATTATTTTTCAATAAAAAATAGGATTAATTGAATTTTTTAATTAAAAAAATGAGATAAAAAAAAAGAAAATTTTCAATCAATTTGTTGAAATCTCAACAGAAATTTAATTTGTAACCAAATATTTGAACTTTATACCAGAAATAAAATAGTTGAATTTTCAACCAAACAGAATAAATTGAAAAGGACGAATTTTCAACCATAAATAGGATACTGATTTTTTTAGTTAAAATTTCATAAAAAAAGATAATATTTTTAATAAAATTGTTGAATTGTGAAGAAAATTTAATTTTTGACCAAATTTGAAATAAAAAATAGGATACTTAAATTTTCAGCTAAAAAAGAACGGATTTTTCAAAAACAAAAAATAGATGCTTTGAATCAAATTGTTAAAATCTCAAGCGAAAATATAATGTTTAACCAAATTTTGGAAATTTTTACCAATATAGGTGAATTCTCAAGCCAGAGACGCGAATAAGAAGAACTCACTTGTATTCTTTTCAATCAGGTACTAGGAAAATAAATATCACCATAAGTGCTTAAAAAAGTCTTTTTTTCATTTCTGTTTCTTCGAGATATTTTCAAATTCAACAGTCAAAAACGAATTGCTTGTTAAAAAAATTCCTTGGGACTAGAAATAATAATTTCTAAAATGTAATGAATATAGAAAACGTAAAAAATAAAAAAGTTCAATAAGACGACGTGATGTTGCGAGACTTTTGATTCTATTAAAACAAGAAGAAGGCCATATTAAGAAATTACAAACTTGACCTAGTTGGTCTCCAGTTGAAAAATACTTCCTTCGGGTTGTTTGAAAAAGTTAAAAAGAATAAGAATATTTTCGGTTTTAAATATTTTCGGTTATAAATTTTTAGAATTTCAAAAAAAAATCCAATTGTTCAGAAAATTTTTTGAAAAAGATTTTCCTGAAATAAAGATGAACTTAAGTATCGAGAGAAGTTAATTCTTGTTATATAGTTTTTTTTAGCGAAAAGTGCCATAATGCCTCTCCGAACCAAAATTGCTTAAACTTATTTAATTACTAGTAAAATTTTCTAAATTTTCTTAGCTAGAAGTGGCCTCTGAGAAGTAGGAAAGAATGATTTTTCTACGAGTTGTAGTTACGATTGATTAAAAAAAATTGTCAAACCTATCAAATATTTATTAAAATAATTTAAACTTTTCCTAAAATGTTTTGAATAATATTTTTGAAAAAATTGCCTCACGATTTTTAAGATTGTTTTCAGATAATCTAAAAAATCTTTTAAAATCTTTTTAACTCTCTTTAATATTCTTTTTAAATAATTTTTTTTTGCGTGAATTATTATTCTAAATTTTTCGCAGAATCTAAAAAAAATTGATTTTCTTGAAATCTCATGAAGAAAGTTTCTTGTATCTTAAACTCTTTCAAAATTCTTTAAAGCTTTCCAAATTTTTTCTTCAAAATCTTCAAAGATATACGTTTTATTAATACCCTGGACATTTTCTTAAGATTTGAATTATTTTACAATCCTAGAAAAATTAAAGTATCCCTATTTATCGAAGCGATTCCAGCAATAAAAACCCAGAAAACTCATAACTGCAAGGATATACCGTGTGTCCTATCCCAAAACAAAGAGGGGGTGACTCTTTTAACCCCCCCTATTCGAAAGGTATTTTAAAGAGGTGATGAAAAAAAATTTTTAAAAAGATTTTCCATTTGCGGACAACAGCCAAAATTGAGAAAAACTGCACAAAAAATCGTCTTGGGGAGGATACACAGTGTCTTCTACCCCAAAACGAAGAGTGGGTGACTTTTTTAACCCCCCCTATTTGAAAAGTACTATCAAGAGGTAATGAAAAAAAAAAAATTGAAAAAGGTTTTCCATTTACGGACGACCCCAAACCGAATAGAGGGTTACTTTTTTAACCCCAAAGCGAAGGGGGGTAATTTTCTTAAACCACCCTATTCGAAAGCTACTATCAAGAGGTAATGAAAAAAAATTGTTAAAAAGATTTTCCATTTGCGGACGACAGCCAAAATTGAGAAAAACTGCACAAAAATCATCTTGTGGAGCATATACCGTGTGTTCTACCCCAAAGCGAAGGGGGGTGATTTTCTTAAACCACCCCATTCGAAAGCTACTATCAAGAGGTAATGAAAAAAAATTGTTAAAAAGAATTTCCATTTGCGGACGACAGCCAAAATTGAGAAAAACTGCACAAAAATCATCTTGTGGAGCATATACCGTGTTCTACCCCAAAGCGAAGGGGGGTGATTTTCTTAAACCACCCTATTCGAAAGCTACTATCAAGAGTTAATGAAAAAAAAATTTTTAAAAGATTTTCCATTTACGGACGACAGCCAAAATTGAGAAAAACTGCACAAAAATCGTCTTCTGGAGCATATACCGTGTGTTCTACCCCAAAGCGAAGGGGGGTAATTTTCTTAAACCACCCTATTCGAAAGCTACTATCAAGAGGTAATGAACAAAAATTGTTAAAAAGAATTTCCATTTGCGGACGACAGCCAAAATTGAGAAAAACTGCACAAAAATCGTCTTGTGGAGGATATACCGTGTGTTCTAACCCAAAGCGAAGGGGGGTGATTTTCTTAAACCACCCTATTCGAAAGCTACTATCAAGAGTTAATGAAAAAAAAATTTTTAAAAGATTTTCCATTTACGGACGACAGCCAAAATTGAGAAAAACTGCACAAAAATCGTCTCGTGGAGGATATACCGTGTGTTCTACCCCAAAAAGAAGAGGTGGTGACTTTTTTAACCACCCCTATTCAAACGGTACTATCAAGAGGTAATGAAAAAAAATTATTTAAAAGATTTTCCATTTGCGGACGACAGCCAAAATTGAGAAAAACTGCACAAAAATCGTCTTGTGGAGGATATACCGTGTGTTCTAACCCAAAAC
>NC_046658.1:152603278-152604582 GCF_010883055.1 Belonocnema kinseyi
AAAGGTATTTTAAAGAGGTAATGAAAAAAATTTTTCCATTTGCTAACGACAGCCAAAATTGAGAAAAACTGCACAAAAATCGTCTTGTGGAGGATATACGGTGTGATCTACCCCCCAAAAAAAGGAGGTGACTTTTATAGCCCTCCCTATTCGAAAGGTATTTTAAAGAGGTGATGAAAAAAAATTTTTTTTAAGTTTTTCCATTTGCGGACAACAGCCAAAATTGAGAAAAAATGCACAAAAAATCGTCTTGGGAAGGATATACAGTGTGTTCTACCTCAAAACGAAGAGAGTGTGACTTAACACAACCTATACAAACGGTACTATTTTGGGGTAGAACACACTGTATATCCTCCCCAAGACGATTATTTGTGCAGTTTTTCTCAATTTTGGCTGTCGTCCGCAAACGGAAAATTTAAAAAAAAAAATTTTTTCATCACCTGTTTAAAATGCCTTTCGAATAGGAGGGGGTGAGGGGTTAAAAAAGTAACCCTCTATTCGGTTTGGGGTCGTCCGTAAATGGAAAATCTTTTTAAATTTTTTTTTTATCACCTCTTGATAGTACTTTTCAAATAGGGGGGGTTAAAAAAGTCACCCACTCTTCGTTTTGGGGTAGAAGACACTGTATATCCTCCCCAAGACGATTTTTTGTGCAGTTTTTCTCAATTTTGGCTGTTGTCCGCAAATGGAAATTCTTTTTAAAAATTTTTTTTCATCACCTCTTTAAAATACCTGTCGAATAGGGGGGGTTAAAAGAGTCACCCCCTCTTCGTTTTGGGATAGGACACACGGTATGTCCTTGCAGTTATGAGTTTTCTGGGTTTTTATTGCTGGAATCGCTTCGACAAATAGGGAAACTGTTTCTGGGAATTTTTTTATTATACTGGGCCATATGTGAGCTGAAAATTAAAAAAAAAAATCGTCATATGACGCCAGAAACTTCAGTCCAATCACTTTTGCATAAAAATGCAACTACTGTGGTAGAAAACTGAACTTTTGGTTTCGAAATTCGTCGCTTTGGTTGAAAATTAAACAATTTTAAAAAAAAGTGTGCTCATTATTTCATATACAAATTTATCTCTTGGATAAAAAATTGAAATGTTTTACTGAAAAATCATTTATTTTATTATATATGGTCAAAAATTCAGATTTTTTGCTGAAAATTAAACTTTTTAGGTGAAAAATAATGTACTTTTTCGAAAATTCAACAATTTGTTGGAAAAAGTCCTTTTGTATTGAAAAGATTTGTTAACATTTTTTTCGATTAAATTCAATGGTTTTTGAATTAAAAGTAAAATATGTTT